>NC_064623.1:137414250-137717281 GCF_023898315.1 Schistocerca nitens | reverse complement strand
GTCGCATGCAGTTACTTCAGCAATGTTCACCCGGACACTTGCTGAAACGGACCTGCGTTCACTGAATGCGTCAATTTCAGTCGAGTTTGAAACCGAATTGCATTTGGAAGGTCTTCGACGCTCCTTGTCAGTTAGGATCTTTACACGTGTGGATCTTTACAAGTCCCCTGTTCGCAGACCATGTTACGCGGCAGTGAGTTGCCCATCAATCCACGTAAAAATTTTGAGCAGAGTGCGTGAATACGTCATCAAATTGGACAACTTCATTGATTGTGTGGTCATAGGCATGTCCGAACACGACAGGTGTTTTCTGCCTTTCTTAATGTCTCAACGGCGACCCTCCTCAAGCCGCGCGGGATTAGCCGGCTGCTAAGGCGCTGCAGTCGTGGTCTGTGCGTCTAGTCCCGGTGGAAGTTCGAGTCCTCCCTTGGGCATGGGTGTGTGTTTGTCCTTAGGATAATTTAGGTTATGTAGTGTGTAAGCTTTGGGTTGGTTGGTTGGTTTGGGGAAGGAGACCAGACAGCGTGGTCATCGGTCTCATCGGATTAGGGATGGGGAAGGAAGTCGGCCGTGCCCTTTCAGAGGAACCATCCCGGCATTTGCCTGGAGTGATTTAGGGAAACCACGGAAAACCTAAATCAGGATGGTCGGACGCGGGATTGAACCGTCGTCCTCCCGAATGCGAGTCCAGTGTCTAACCACTGCGCCACCTCGCTCGGTGTGTAAGCTTTGGGACTGATGAATTTAGCAGTTAAGTCTCCTAAGATTTCAAACACATTTGAACATTTTTTTTTACCCGCCTCACTGCTCTGATTAGACGTAACCATCTGGGATACACGCACCACAGCCATGACTTATCAGGTCGGTGCAAAAGTTCGTGGCGTTGTTGTTATTCCAGTTCCTATGGGTTTATTTATCAACTGCCATTTTTTACTTGTAACTCACTGTTGCTGTTTGAGTTTACGTCTTGTCATTTTGTCATTTGGAGATAGTAAGTAGAACTGTGGACGTTAGAAAATGAAGATCCAAGTGGAGAAATCGGAACACTTACAACATATTTTTCTGTTTTGGTTCAGTAAGGGAGCGAAAGCAGCGGAGGCAACGAGAAACATTTGCGCCGTTATACGAATAACGCCATTGAACAGAGCACTGCAAGAAAATTATTTTCTCGTTCTAAGGACATTAGCGACTCTCCGTGTTCAGGAAGACCATAGGGATCCGATGAAGAACGTTTGAACGCATTAATCCACGTCAGTGTACTCGAGAAGTGGGAAATCTGACGAACTGCGATCATTCCACCATCGTGCGACATTTGCACGCAGTGGGGAAGGTTCAGAAATCGCGTGTATGGATAACGCTTTCTCTAAGCCAAAATCACAAATGTGCATCTCTGTTTGCTCGTCATCAGTTCCCTAGTAAACAGCACAGATCTTTCCTATCTTGTATTACTGGTGACGAAAAATTATATGTTTATGCAAACGTAATGTTTCAGATCTCGATGTACAATGGGATAGGAATGATGATGGAAATAGGATCACATTTGAGGAAGAGGAGAAAATGGTCAATAGAATGCAGTGCAACATAGCGGCTGGAGTGGATGAAATTAAGTCGGAACTCATCAAATACAGTGGAATGTCAGGTCTTAAATAGCTACACTGGATAATTGAAATAGCGTGGGACAGGTTCCATCAGACTGAACGAAAGCAGTAATCACATCAATCTTTAAACATGGAAACAGGAAAGATTGTAACAACGACAGAGGTATCTCTTTCATCAGCGTTGTGGGTAAAATTTTCTCAGGTATTGTTGAAAGGAAAGTGCGAGTATTAGTTGAGGACAAATTGGGTTTAGGCCTCTTAGAGGTTGTCAGGACCAGATCTTTATCTTACGGCAAATAATGGAGAAGTGTTACGAGTGGAACAGGGAATTGTATCTATGCTTTACAGATCTAGAAAAGGCATATGACCGGGTTCCTAGGAGGAAGTTGTTGTCTGTTCTACTAGATTATGGAATAGGAGGCAAACTTTTGCAAGCAATTAAAGGCAGCAGTTGGAGTTGACGGTAAATCGAGTTCATGGTTCAGAGTAGTTTCAGGGGTAAGACAAGGCTGCAACCTGTCTCCACTGTTGTTCCTATTATTTATGGATCATATGTTGAAAACAGTAGACTGGCTGGGTGAGATTAAGATATGTGAACACAAAATAAGCAGTCTCGCATATGCGGATGACTTAGTTGTGATGGCAGATTCGATTGAAAGTTTGCAAAGTAATGTTTCAGAGCTAGATCAGAAACGTAAGGACTATGGTATGAGGATTAGCATCTCCAAAACGAAAGTAATGTCAGTGGGAAAGAGATAAGGAATGCGTGCCAAATAGGAGGAACAAAGTTAGAACAAGTAGACGGTTTCAAGTACTTAGGATGCATATTCTCACAGGATGGCAACATAGTGAAAGAACTGGAAGCGAGGTGTAGCAAAGCTAATGCAGTGAGCGCTCAGCTATGATCTACTTACTCTCTTCTACAAGAAGGAAGTCAGTAAAAAGACTAAGTTATCTGTGCAACGTTCAATCTTTCGACCAGCTTTGTTGTATGGGAGCGAAAGCTGGGTGGATTCAGGTTACCTTATCAATAAGGTTGAGGTTACGGATACGAAAGTAGCTAGGATGATTGCAGGTACTAGTAGATGGGAACAATGGCAGGAGGGTGTCCACAATGAGGAAATCAAAGAAAAACTGGGAATGAACTCTATAGATGTAGCAGTCAGGGCGAACAGGCTTAGATGGTGGGGTCATGTTACACGCATGGGAGAAGCAAGGTTACCCAAGAGACTCATGGGTTCAGCAGTAGAGGGTAGGAGGAGTCGGAGTAGACCAAGGAGAAGGTACCTGGATTCCGTTAAGAATGATTTTGAAGTAACAGGCTTAACATCAGAAGAGGCACCAATGTTAGCACTGAAGGATCAGACTGAACGCTGAAAGGCATAATCAGTCTTAAATGATGATGATGATGATTATGCTAACGGAAGGAAAAGAAAGGAATGATTGAGTCCAAACAAAGCAGTAGTTCAAAGACCTGCACGCATAGACAGTGCTATGCATCTGATGGAACAGCGACGGTGTGGTGTACTACGAATTGCTTACAAGAAGGTGTACCATCACTACTGACATTTATTGACGGTTTCCGTCTACAGATCGCTTTTAAGTATTTCAAAATAACCCCTTTCGGGCCAACTACACATTTTCAGGTCATTTGTTATGGTAAGGTACCTGACGATACAGAACTAATACTAAACTAAACTAAACACCATCGAACAGACCTTGGAAGGCCCAACGGTACCGACCGTCAGCCGTGTCTTCCTCAGTCCACATGCGTCATTGGATGCGGCTATGGAGGGGCATGTGGTCAGCATACCGCTCTCCCGGCCGTATGTCAATTTACGAGACCGGAGCCGCTACTTCTCAATCAAGTAGCTCCTGAGTTTGTCTCACAAGGGATGAGTGCAGCCCGCTTGCCAACAGCGCTCGGCAGGCCCGATGGTCACCCATCCAAGTGCTAGCCCAGCCCGAGAGCGCTTAACTTCGGTTATCTTACGGGAACGGGCAGGGCCGTTGGCACAGAACTAACACACCAACCTAAAGCAGCAGTGCCGGGTCACATGACCGCGTGGTATCAGATATACAACGCCAAGAGCGCTACATACACCCAGCGCTACATGTATTCTTTTACGGGACTGAGGGTGACTCATACTCTGTCCAGGGGGCTTACAAACTGCAAGTGGCTGTCAGTTGCGTTGCTCACGCAGCTAAGAATCCCGCCGCGGCGTCTGACGGCTGCGGCACACAGAAGCCGACAGTGGACAGCGCGTTAGATTACCAGCGGGAATGCCGGTGCCGGTTAATTAGCATACAGTAGCGGCACCGGCGCTGTTGTTAATTGCCCAGCTTTATCTACTATCCCCCCCACCACGCTGGGACGTGTCGCGAGATGTGTGCGCAGGTGTCGCGTACTGCGATATCCGCCATGTTTAGGTGTCCCCTGCGCCGTTCGTCGCGGCGTGACGGCCAGATGGAAGGACCACCTTCCGCTATCGCCGCGCCTGCATCGTATGTCCGACCAGTTGGCGCCGCGGAGAGCAGAGATGGAACGAAATAGCGTAACTCTTACGTACACTGAAATGACCAAAGGCATGGGATAGCTATGTTGTTGTTGTGGTCTTCAGTCCTGAGACTGGTTTATGCAGCTCTCCATGCCACTCTATCATGTGCAGGACTCGTCTTCTCTGAATAACTGCTGCTACTTTCACCCTTCTGAATCTGCTTAGCGTATCCAGCTCTTGGTCTCCCTCTACGATTTTTACCCTCCACACTTCCCTCCAGTTAAAAATTGGTGACCCATTGATGCCTCAGAACATGTCCTACCAACCGATCCCTTCTTCTTGTCAAGTTGTGCCACAAACTCCTCTTCTCCCCAATTCAGTTCAATACCTCCTCATTAGTTACGTGATCTACCCATCTAATCTTCAGCATTCTTCTGTACCACCACATTTCGAAAGCTTCTGTTCTCTTCTTGTCCAAACTATTTATCGTCCATGTTTCACTTCCATATATGGCTACACTCCATACAAATTCTTTTCAGAAACAACTTCCTGACACTTAAATCTATACACGATGTTAACAAATTTCTCTTCTTCAGAAACGCTTTCCTTGCCATTGCCAGTCTACATTTTATATCCTCTCTACTTCGACCATCATCAGTTATTTTGATCCCCAAATAGCAAAACTCCTTTACTACTTTAAGTGTCTCGTTTGCTAATCTAAAGCCCTCAGCATCACCCGACTTAATTCGAATACATTCCATTATCCTCGTTTTTTGTTTTGTTGGTGTTCATCTTATATCCTCCTTTCAAGAGACTGTCCATTCCGTTCAACTGCTCTTCCAAGTCCTTTGCTGTCTCTGACAGAATTACAGTGTCATCGGCGAACCTCAAAGTTTTTATTTCTTCTCCATGGATTTCAATACCTACTCCGAGTTTTTCTTTTGCTTCCTTTGCTGCTTGCTCAATATACAGATTGAATAGCATCGGGGAGAGGCTATAACCCTGTCTCACTCCCTTCGCAACCACTGCATCCCTTTCGTGCCCCTCGACTCTTATAACTGCCATCACGTTTCTTAACAAATTGTAAATATATTAGAACAAATAAGCCCTCGGTCACAAATATTAAGTCAAAATTGACCAGGTTTCGTCGCTACTATGAGCGTCGTCTTCGGAATGGGACTAACTGTTCTAAAACATATTAAGTATATAATACATTAATAAAATTAAAGTTTGTACTGACTGGAAAAAGATGCAAACCTTGTTCACTAAAGTACGAGCAGCCCTTAGCGGCTTGCTTACTTACAACTACTCATGACGTCGCCTTTCCGTCTTAGATCTTTTTTGATATGTGACTTATATGTACTGCATCTTTTTCCAGTCAGTACAAACTTTAATTTTATTAATGTATTGTATACTTAATATGTTGTAGAACAGTTAGTCTAATTCTGAAGACGACGCTCATAGTAGCGTCGAAACTTTGTCAATTTGGACTTAATATTTGTGAACGAGGGCTTATTTATTCTAATATAATTCTGACACGGTCACTGAACCTTAGCAGCTATGTTCCAAGTTTTAAATTGTAAATAGCCTTTCGCTCCCTGTATTTTACCCCTGCCAACTTGAGAATTTGGAAGAGAGTATTCCAGTCAGCATTGTAAAACTTTTTCTCTAAGTCTATAAATGCTAGAAATGTAGGTTTGCCTTTCCTTAACCTGTCTTCTAAGATAAGTCGTAGGGTCAGTATTGCCTCACGTGTTTCTACAGGGTGTTTCAAAAATGACCGGTATTTGAAACGGCAATAAAAACTAAACGAGCAGCGATAGAAATACACCGTTTGTTGCAATATACTTGGGACAACAGTACATTTTCAGGCGGACAAACTTTCGAAATTACAGTGGTTACAATTTTCAACAACAGATGGCGCTGCAAGTGATGTGAAAGATATAGAAGACAACGCAGTCTGTGGGTGCGCCATTCTGTACGTCGTCTTTCTGCTGTAAGCGTGTGCTGTTCACAACGTGCAAGTTTGCTATAGATAACATGGTTTATTCCTTAGAACAGAGGATTTTACTGGTGTTGGAATTCCACCGCCTAGAACACAGTGTTGTTGCAACAAGACGAAGTTTTCAACGGAGGTTTAATGTAACCAAAGGACCGAAAAGCGATACAATAAAGGATCTGTTTGAAAAATTTCAACGGACTGGGAACGTGACGGATGAACGTGCTGGAAAAGTAGGGCGACCGCGTACGGCAACCACAGAGGGCAACGCGCAGCTAGTGCAGCAGGTGATCCAACAGAGGCCTCGGGTTTCCGTTCGCCGTGTTGCAGCTGCGGTCCAAATGACGCCAACGTCCACGTATCGTCTCATACGCCAGAGTTTACACCTCTATCCATACAAAATTCAAACGCGGCAACCCCTCAGCGCCGCTACCATTGCTGCACGAGAGACATTCGCTAACGATATAGTGCACAGGATTGATGACGGCGATATGCATGTGGGCAGCATTTGGTTTACTGACGAAGCTTATTTTTACGTGGACGGCTTCGTCAATAAACAGAACTGGCGCATATGGGGAACCGAAAAGCCCCATGTTGCAGTCCCATCGTCCCTGCATCCTCAAAAAGTACTGGTCAGGGCCGCCATTTCTTCCAAAGGAATCATTGGCCCATTTTTCAGATCCGAAACGATTACTGCATCACGCTATCTGGACATTCTTCGTGAATTTGTGGCGGTACAAACTGCCTTAGACGACACTGCGAACACCTCGTGGTTTATGCAAGATGGTGCCCGGCCACATCGCACGGCCGACGTCTTTAATTTCCTGAATGAATATTTCGATGATCGTGTGATTGCTTTGGGCTATCCGAAACATAAAGGAGGCGGCGTGGATTGGCCTCCCTATTCGCCAGACATGAACCCCTGTGACTTATTTCTGTGGGGACACTTGAAAGACCAGGTGTACCGCCAGATCCAGAAACAATTGAACAGCTGAAGCAGTACATCTCATCTGCATGTGAAACCATTCCGCCAAACACGTTGACAAAGGTTTCGGGTAATTTCATTCAGAGACTACGCCATATTATTGCTACGCATGGTGGATATGTGGAAAATATCGTACTATAGAGTTTCCCAGACCGCAGCGCCATCTGTTGTTGAAAATTGTAACTACTGTAATTTCGAAAGTTTGTCTGCCTGAAAATGTACTGTTGTCCCAAGCATATTGCAACAAACGGTGTATTTCTATCGCTGCTCGTTTAGTTTTTATTGCCGTTTCAAATATACCGGTCATTTTTGAAACACCCTGTACATTTCTTCGGAATCCAAACTGATCTTCCCCGAGATCGGCTTCTACCAGTTTTTCCATTCGTCTGTAAACAATTCGTGTTAGTTCATTTAGTTGGTTCAGTATGCACAAAAGCGTTACGGGGATGCTCAGCGAACTCCCGTGGGAAACGCTGCAAGAGAGAAACGGAAAGATCGTGAAAATTGTTATGTTGACAGAAGAGCCAACACCGTGTTACTAGTGGAGGCCGAAATGCACGCGTTTTAGCTCACGTAGGCTGGCGTGAGGAGGGAAGAACTATACTGACGTGAGGTCTGGAACATGACAAGGAATTAGAATTCAGAAAGCGGACGTAATTAGTTTGATACTTAACTTCAATCCATTAATGATGAACGTCGCTCTTGAAGGTACATGATTCACAATATTAATATCAATAGTAACTGAAAATGGCGCCTTGCTAGGTCGTAGCAAATGACGTAGCTGAAGGGTATGCTAAACTGTCGTCTCGACAAATGAGAGCGTCTGTATACAGTGAACCATCGCTAGCAAAGTCGGCTGTACAACTGGGGCGAGTGCTAGGGAGTCTCTCTTGACTAGACCTGCCGTGTGGCGGCGCTTGATCTGCAATCACTGATAGTGGCGACACGCGGGTCCGACGTATACTAACGGACCGCGGCCGATTTAAAGGCTACCACCTAGCAAGTGTGATGTCAGGCGGTGACGACACAAAAATAAAAATAGAGATTCGAGCCACATGGGAGGTTTACCGGGAATTGGTTTTCATTCGAACTATTCACGGCTGGAACAGGAAAGGAGATAAGTGACGGTGGTACTGGAGGACAAAGCCCTCCGCCACAAATCCCAAGTTGTCTTGCGGAGCCGGCCGGAGTGGCCGTGCGGTTCTAGGCGCTGCAGTCTGGAGCCGAGCGACCGCTACGGTCGGAGGTTCGAATCCTGCCTCGGGCATGAATGTGTGTGATGTCCTTAGGTTAGTTAGGTTTAATTAGTTCTCAGGTCTAGGCGACTGATGACCTCGGAAGTTAAGTCGCATAGTGCTCAGAGCCTTTTCTTTCTTTTTTTTTTCTAGCTGTGTATCGATGAATATGGTGACCTCGATAACTATTATTGGAAAGTAGCACATTAGCCCTTCTGTGGTGGAGAGAAGACGAGAGGAGACGAAGGCGACAACGGATTGTGCGAGGGACACGGGCAGCGAGGTGCCGGCGAAGACACGTGGGAAACACGAGCTGTGCCGGCGCTGCCGACCCATTACAAGCGGCTACCGGCGCGGCGGCCATCCGTCTCGCCACCGCCTCATTTGCATACTGGACGCTCCTCTCACACGTATACACGGTAGTGCTGTGGACGGCTGCGGAGGGAGGCCGGATAGGCGAGGTGCGAAAACGCCGCGCAAACGCCGCCAGCCAGCCGGCGCTGTGCGTCGCCTCGCCGCCCTCTGAGGTCTGTGCTTCGTCTGCCGACCACCGAGAGGTCATTCATATTCGAAAACGGTATAGCTCCTCCACATCCTGATCGCTTCAAAACAAAGCGTACCACCAATCTACGCTGATGAGCCAAAACATTATCTCCACCTGTTCAATAGCTGGTTTGTCCGTCTTTGGAGCGAAATACAGTACTGGCCATTAAAATTGCTACACCATGAAGAAATCCAGATGATAAACGGGTATTCATTGGACAAATATATTATTCTAGAACTGACATGTGATTACATTTTCACGCAATTTGGGTGCGTAGATCCTGAGAAATCAGTACCCAGAACAACCACCTCTGGCCGTAATAAAGGCCTTGATACGCCTGGGCATTCAGTCAAACGGAGCTTGGATGGCGTGCACAGGTACAGCTGCCCATGCAGCTTCAACACGATATCACAGTTCATCAAGAAAAGTGACTGGCGTATTGTGACGAGCCAGTTGCTCGGCCACCATTGACCACACGTTTTCAATTGGTGAGAGATCTGGAGAATGTGCTGGCCAGGGCAGCAGTCGAACATTTTCTGTATCCAGAAAGGCCCGTACAGGACCTGCAACATCCGGTCGTGCAGTATCCCGCTGAAATGTAGGGTTTCGCAAGGACCGAATGAAGGGTAGAGCCACGGGTCGTAACACATCTGAAATGTAACGTCCACTGTTCAAAGTGCAGTCAGTGCGAAGAAGAGGTGACCGAGACGTGTAATCAATGGCACCCCATACCATCACGGGGGGTGATATGCCAGTATGGCAATGACGAATCACGCTTCCTATGTGCGTTCACCGCGATGTCGCCAACCACGGATGCGGCCATCATGATGGTGTAAACACAACCTGAATTCATCCGAAAACAGGACGTTTCGTCATTCGTGCACCCAGATTTGTCATTGAGTACACCATCGCAGGCGCTCCTGTCTGTGATGCAGCGTCAAGGGTAACCCCAGCCATGGTCTCCGAGCTGATAGTCCATGCTGCTGCAAACGTCGTCGGACTGTTAGTGCAGATGGTTGTTGTCTTGTAAACGTCCCCATCTGTTGACTCAGGGATCGAGACGTGGCTGCACGATCCGTTACAGTCATGCGGATAAGATGGCTGTCATCTCGATTGCTAGTGATACGAGGCCGTTGGGATCCATCAAGGCATTCCGGATTACCCTCTTGAACCCACCGATTCCATATTCTGCTAACAGTCGTTGGATCTCGACCAACGCGAGCAGCAATGTCGCGATACGATAAACCGCAGTCGCGATAGGCTACAATCCGACCCTCATCAAAGCCGGAAACGTGATGGTGCGCATTTCTCTTCCTTACTCGAGGCATCACAACAACGTTTCACCAGGCAACGCACGTCAACTGCTGTTTGTATATGAGAAATCAGTTGGAAACTTTCCTCATGTCAACACGTTGTAGGTGTCGCCACCGGCGTCAACCTTATGTGAATGATCTGAAAAACTAATCATTTGCATACCACAGCATCTTCTTCCTGCTGGTTAAATTTCGCGTCTGTAGCACGTCATCTTCGTGGTGTAGCAATTTTAATGGCCAGTAGTGTAACACCTTGTTTTGCCGCCTGTGCGATGGATGTCAGAACGGTGACGCTGAGCGTTGATATCACGCGGTATTCTTATGTGAGGCCGAGGAAAACGTTCCAGACATAACCCGCTTAGAACGCATACGTAAAGGTCTCATTAGGTTGCATAAGGTACGTCGATGTCATTCCCTAATATTTCGCGGTGGAAAGCGACAATTCGCAATGCGATGAGGAACGGTACGACGTTCTTCGTAATCTTTGGCACTGCTGACAGCCCCGGAAGTTGCAAACCTGTCTCTAAGGACACTGCTGTGCCCAATCTCTTTTCAACGTGATGGATCACTTTGCAGTGCGACGCGGCTATAGTTTTTGCTATGTTGTACTGGCTGGAATCACTACGGACCGTTCAGACCCATTCGACGAAATATGAAGCAGCAAATGGGAGCTTATGCTTTTTCAGCCCTCATGTTTCGCGCCCTCCTGGGTTGTGATCAAGGGGAGGCAGTGGTGGCGGGGGGAGGGGAAGATGCGTGACATCGATACAATGTGATTTAAACGCCGAAGGGTCCCTCCGAGACCCTAAGTGTGGTAACATCCTCGGTGCCTCCCTCCCACCCTTTCTAGCGAATTTTAAAAATGTTCCTGTGCAGAAGCTATAGACCAAGATCGAGGAACTACTGAGCTGAGAATGAAAATTACTGGACAGAAGATAGACATGCTACGTTGTGCAGATGATATTTGTATAGTCACGGAGACAAAAGAAGATCTAAAGTAAGTCCTCAGAAGAATGGAAAGGATCCTATGCAATCGGTATGGAATGAGACTAAACAAGAAAAAGACTAAAGTGATGGCATGCAATACAGAAGCAGAAGATGAATCTCTGAGAATGTGAATTGGAAGAGAGGAGCTGGAAGTAATACAGGAATTTTTCTACCTTAGAAAAAAAATCACAGGGGATGGTAGAAACTGGAAAGAAATTGCCGGCAGAATACAACAGGTCAAAATTTCATTTAATCCGGACTGAGACGGCTAGAACCGGAACCGCTCTGCTGCTACGGTCGCAGGTTCGCATCCTGCCTCAGGCATGGATGTGTGTGATGTCTCTAGGTTAGTTAGGTATAAGTAGTTCTAAGTCTAGGGGACTGATGACTCAAATGTTAAGTCCCATAGTGCTTAGATTGAGGCACCTAGAACCGGAATCGCGCTGCTGCGACGGTCGCAGGTTCGAATCCTGGCTCAGGCATGGATGTGTGTTATGTCCTTAGGGTATTTAGGTTTAAGTAGTTCTAAGTCCAGGGGACTGATGACCTCAGATGCCTTAGAGCCATTTGAACAGGGCTCGGACAGTGGTATGCAGACATTCGTTTTCCCACACTTCATTTGCAACTGGAAACGGAATGACTAGCTGTGCTACAATGTACCCTCCTCCATGGACTGGCTTGCCGAATGTACTGTGTGGACGTGAATATCGTGGTCCTAACACGATGCCGTGAGGACTTCCCGTCCTTTAACGGGCAGTGGCTACATTTGGGTGTGGTCATCCCGCGGTGTCAGACGCTTTCGTGCCAGGTGTTCATAATGACACAGAGTACTAGAATAGTGGTTTGGGTGAGCACGGGACACAGATGGGAGGATGGGGGCATATCACTGGCGCCAAGCAGCAGGTGGCGGGCAGATAGAGCTCTGTCCACTACGTGCCTGCCTCTGGCTTCCGTACTCTCTTTTTCTTCACACCTCTCGGTCTGGAAATATTTGCGCCTCTCATCTCTTGACCAGTGTGCATACAGGAAATTATTTGAGAAGCGGCAGCCGTCTCCCGTGTCCTGACGAGAGGCAAACAATGCCGAGGTATGCGTAACGGCCGGCTGCTGATGCACTTGTTCACACAGCGATTTACCTGCTGCTCTCTCTGGTCATTCCCAAAAAATCAAAATACCTTTCTTCATCTACACCTACATATATACTCCGCGAACCACTGTGAAGTGCGTCACAGAGAGTACTTCCCACTGTACCAGTTATTAGGGCTTTTTCCCGGTCCATTCACATATGGAGTGGGTGAAAATGATTGTGTAATTGCCTCTGTGTGTGATGTAATTATTTGCGCTTTTCCCGTTCCATTCACATAAGAACGGGAGAAAATCGTTGTTTAAATATATCTGAGTGTGATGTAATTAAATTAATCTTATCTTAACGATCCCTAAGGGAGCGAGATGTAGAGGGTTGTAGTGTATTCCTAGAGACATAATGTTGAAACTTTTTGAGTAGACTTTCTCGGGATAGTTTCAATTTGCCACCAGGAGTCTGCCACTTCAGTTCCATCAACCTCTCTGCGGGTAAAACAAACCAATGCTCATTTCTCTGTATACGTTCAATATCCCTTGCTTGTCCCATTTGTTACAGGTCTCACACACTTGAGCTAGGATCGGTGGCAAGACTGATTTGGCCGGCCGGTGTAGCCGAGCGGTTCTAGGCGCTTCAGTCTGACAACGCGCGACCGCTACGGTCGCAGGTTCGAATCCTGCCTCGGACATGGATGTGTGTGATGTCCTTAGGTTAGTTATGTTTAAGTAGTTCTATGTTCTAGGGGACTGATGACCTCAGATGTTAAGTCCCATAATGCTCAGAGCCATTTGAACCGACTGGTTTGCAAGCAATCTCCATTGCAGACTGATTGCATTACCCTAGTATTCTAACAATAAACCGTTCTACCTGCTTCACGCACGATTATGTGATTATTTCGTTTCACGTCCATACTCAGTGTTACATTTGAACGATTTTTGACTGAATATCGTACAGCATCGTCCAGACTGTACTTCGTTGTACCTGAGTGCACCATCTGCGAGAAGTCTGAGGTTACTACTAATATTGCCCGCAAGATTATTAATATAGAACACGAACTGAAAGGGGCTTGACACTTTTCTCTGGGACACATCTAAAGTTCCTTGTAGACCTGTCGTCTACTCTCCAATCAAGATAATATGCTGCGTCCTCCCCACCAAGGGTAATCCAGTCATAGAATTCGTCTAATACACCATATGATGGTACTTTTGATAATAAGCTTACGTGTGGTACGAGTCAAATGCTTTCCAGAAATCGAGAAATCCATGGCTTTCAGGATGCCTTGTGGGAAAAGTGAGAGTTGAGTTTCACATGATCTATGTTTTCGAAATCCATCCGAACTGATACTCCAGTGTCTCCATACCTATGACATGTGCTGATCAATATTCCGTCCTTAAGCACTCTCTCAAGAGAGGAAAAACAGTCACTACAAACAAAGAACGGTGTGACTACATGTTGGCTCTTGAATATTTCTAACGTTACTGTAACTTTCTAGGTGAACATAGTGATACAGTATGCTGGGAGACTGGGAAAACGTTGGCGTGCCTCAAATGGCCACCTTCTGCACTTTTCTCAGCAAATATCGGTTGAAAAATTACGGAATTTATTGTGGGACATCGCAGAATATTCCCGCTTCTGCCTGTTTTCGTTCCACGAAGTTCTGATAGGTGGCGGCGTTTCAAAATGGCGTCTGTAGCGGATGTGCGTTCCTAGGAGGGAGCTATGATTGAGTTTCCTTTTGTGGAAGAAACAGAGCATCTTAAATATTCATAATCGCTTGCAGAATGTCTACTGAGGCATGGCAGTGAACAAAAGCACGGTGAATCGTTGGGTGAGGCATGCGTTATCACTGCAACAAGGTCGCGCAAATCTGTCAGACCTGTTGCGTTCCGGCCAGCCTCACACAGCTGTGGCATTGATGTAGGGCGATTTGCGTCGGCAGATCATTCGAACAAATTGTCCAGAATGTTCTTTAAATCCGACACGGACAATTGTTGCCCCGTGACATGGAGCATTGTTATCCATAAAAATTCCATCGTTGTTTGCGAACATACAAGTCCAGAAATGGCTGATAATGGTCTCCATGTAGACGGACATAATAATTTATAGTCAATGATCGGTTAAATTTGAGTACAAGATTAAGTCCGTTCCATCGAAACGTAGCGCACACCATTACTGAGCCACCACCAGCCTGCACAGTGCCTTGTTGGGAACTTGTGTCCATGGAGTCGTGGGTGGGTGCAACACTCGAACCCTACCATCAGCTCTCACCAACTGGGACTCATCCGACCAGACCACGGTTTTTCAGTCGTCTACGGTCCAACCGATATCCTCACGAGCCCAGGAAAGGAGCTGCAGGCGATGTCCTATAGTTGGCAAAGGTACTCGCATCGGTAGTCTGCTGCCTTAGCCCATTAACGCCAAATGTCACCGTACTGTCCTAAAGGATACGTTCGTCGTACGTCCCAAATTTATTTCTGTGCTTATTTATAGCAGTGTTGCTTGTCTGTTAGCCGGCCGCTGGTGGTCGAGCGTTTCTAGGCGCTTCAGTCTGGAACCGCGCGAGGGCTACTGTCGCAGGTTCGAATCCCGCCTCGGGCATGGATGTGTGTGATGTCCTTGGGTTAGTTAGGTTTAAGTAGTTCTAAGTTCTAGGGCACTGATGACCTCCTTGGGTTAGTTAGGTTTAAGTAGTTCTAAGTTCTAGGGCACTGATGACCTCAGATGTTAAGTCCCATAGTGCTCAGAGCCATTTGAACCATTTGCTTGTCTGTTAGCATTGACACTTCTACGCCAACACCGCTGCTCTCGGTCGTTAAGTGAAGGCCGTCGGCCATTGCGTTGTCCGTGGTGAGACGTAATGCCTGAAATTTCGTATTCTCGGCACACTCGGAATACTGAATTCCCTAACGATTTCCGAAATGGAATGTTCATGAGTCTAGCTGCAGGTACCATTCCACGTTCAAAGTCTGTTAATGCCTGTTATGCTGCCATAATCAAGTCGGAAACATTTTCACATGAATCGGCTCAGTTCAAATGACAGCTCCGCTAATGCGCTTTAACGGCCAGTAGCATAAACTAATACTGTAGATCATTCAGAGTTTTGTGCCTTTATAAAAACGAAGAAGTTTGTGAGTTGCTTACATTTTCCATGGATTATAAAAGCTCTTGCGTATTATATCGCTGAACAATATCTATACGTTTTCTCAATGAAATACACACTACCACATCACAAATATCTGGACACGCAGTAGTGGACATTGCTACGGAGTGTTTCATGGCACCGGCCGGGGTGTCCGAGCGGTTCTAGGCGCTACAGTCTGGAACCGCGTGACCGCTACGGTCGCAGGTTCGAATCCCGCCTCAGTCATGGATGTATGTGATGTCCTTAGGTTAGTCAGGTTCAAGTAGTTCTAAGTTCTAGGGGACTGATGACCTCAGAAGTTCATAGTGCTCAGAGCCATTTGAACAACTTTTTTGAGTCATGGCACCTCAGTCTATCTCAAGGGCAGAAACCAGGGCAGTCAGGAATACTGGACGCTGGAGACTGGAGAGAGGCCGACTTTCTGACACCAGAGGTATTCCATGGGATGAGGTTGGGGCTATGGCCAGGCAAGTCCATTATAGAGCATAAACCACGCCTTACAGATGCTGCTCTGTAACAGTCTGCAGTGTCATGATAATACAACCATAGTCAGCAGCTGTTCACCGAACGCATTGAAATGTGTTCAGATTACATGTTTTCTTAACCGCGATAAGAAGGCCACGTTCAAACGGCGAGAAACGCCTCCTTTCCATAATATCACCTCCCCCGCACTTCAGTGTCGGCACTATACGTGACAGAAGGTAACTTTCTTCAGGGTTTTGGCAAACCCGAATCCTTCCATAGGAGTGCCACTCCAAGTCACTCGTTTTCAGTCATACCCCATCCAGTGGTGTGTCTGTTTGTACCAGCTCAAGCGTCGCTTACCACTGACAACGGAAATGTTTGCTGTCCGACCAGTGCATCCCATTCTCTTCACCTGCCTGTTGAGCACAGTCATTGTGCTCGCTAAACTGCCGGTAGCACTTTGGAAATCACGAGTAATTTCCTCCTCTCATCTGATTCCATTTCTACAACCACACTATGGAATTCTCGATGGTCCCTGTCCGTCAGTTCATGAGATGCGCCTGATCTTGGTTTCTTGCTTCGCGCTTACACTTGACAGTCACATCACCAACAATCGACTTGGACAGCTTTATAAACGGCTGAAATTTGCCGGCTTGATTTCGTAGACACGTGACATCCAGTCACTGTTATCAGTTCATCATAAGAATAAACCTGATGTAAACATTATGCCATGTATTCTTCCGCGTTTCCTTGAATCTCATTGGATTCCGTTTCACGTGGAGCGGAAGCCAAGTTGTGATCATTTCAGTCAAGTACGATCATAAGGATACGTTTTATGCTGTGTTCCACGCGTGTAGACTGAAGGATAATGCGGGACAGCAGCTTTACCGGCGCATTAAACTTGAATAACACTGGCCAGCCAGTGAGCAGCTGCAGTTCAGACGTAAAAAGAGACGTGCAAAGAAACAATATAGCTTCGAATGTCATTTAATTCTTAAAGAGAATGAAATATTATTCGGGGAAACTCCAGCACTACCGCCCGCTTCTTAGGTAACCAGACAGACAGCATGAAATGCTCTAGTTCTCACCTGACATAGTAGTCTAATTACAAACAAGAGTGATGAAAATTTCTAACTTAAACATAGGGTAATTTTTCTGATAGAGTTGTGTGTAAGGCCGGCCGCGGTGGTCGTGCGGTTCTAGGCGCTCCAGTCCGGAGCCGCGCTGCTGCTACGGTCGCAGGTTCGAATCCTGCCTCGGGCATGGATGTGTGTGATGTCCTTAGGTTAGTTAGGTTTAATTAGTTCTAAGTTCTAGGGGACTGATGACCACAGCAGTTGAGTCCCATAGTGCTCAGAGCCATTTGAACCATTTGAGCCAAGTTGTGTGTAATGCAAAAGCACATTGCAGGGATTTCACCATACTGTTGAATACTGAAGCCACTGACGGTATTAGTTACAGTCAGTAGTTTGGTAATCTCTTAGCTGCTTCGTTATCCGAATCCGAGGAATACATTTCAGTTGTGGAAGTGTCGTCTGCTACGTTGATAACGAGCCTATTAACAACAGAATCGACGAAGCCACCCAGGCGCCGCATTTTCTCTTCTTCTTTTATGACGAGCCGAGCGTTTGGCAATGACGTGTGATAAAGCTGTGTGCGTTAGTTCCAGTACGTCTGGCTCCAGGTCAGTTCTGTTGGGTTAATATTGTAATGGTACAACAGCAAATGTAAAAATGCAGCATTTGTATGATGTGATCGATGCTGTGAAAAAGATTGTTTTTCATGCTTTGTGAGCGTGGGGTTACTAGTCTGTCACTCTGCGCAACGGATTAATCTGAGATGTACCATTTACCCTGTGGCTCCTGCAAGATGCAATTTCCACCTCCACACTACTACGGAAGTCAGACAGACGCTCCTAACGTTCTAAAGAGAAATGCCTGAAAAACTTTCAGCAATAAATATCTTCTGGAGTCGTCCACTGTAAGGAAATGACACGAAAATTCACAACATTTCTTACGTAACTAGTGGGATACTTGGGTACTGGAGTAGTGCTAGTTAGTGTAAGAAAAACATGAAACTAACGAAAATTATTATTTATTTTGCAAAAATTCTGAGAAAATCAGAATGGCACTTTTAATTATGAACTGAACACGTTATTTCTGGGTTCTGTTCGGAGTGTGAAGCTACCTCTTAAGGATAGGATTCGCTAATGAAATTTCTATACAAAGTTTAAGATTGTTATTGACTTGGCAGAATGGCTGAGAGCCGCGCCTACTCAACTTGAATAATTATCCGTTAGAATGTTGCTAGGTACGGTCAAGGCTGTCGCGTGTGAAATGCAGTGAAGTGTACTGTTGTGGAGGAAATATGGGGCTCGCAATAGCTGTAGCGCACAATACCTTGAGCTGCGATGACTGCTGTCTGCGCCGCTCGCTGCTGACAAATAAGATAACTCTCGTTTTATCTGGATTGACCTTCGCCAATCAAACTCTCCCTACGCCTTGATGAAGTCAAGGACTCCTATTCGCCCCCAGTCTAACTATTGGCGTGGTACACCAGTCAGATAACCAGTCCACCGCGATGCCACTCAAAAATTCGCTCGCAGGCGTTTAACTATAACTCTGTCCGTTCACACCACACAATAAGTGTGGCGGCCAACACAGTGAACAACACTTAATCGTAAGGGCTCAGTATAGAGTCGCACTTTGATTCGCTCTCGACAGAGGTGCTCTCCCAGTGAAGTACTGAGGAGAGATTTGTTCCTCGCTCTTTGAGTACACGTACGAGCGCACACGCTCTCGTTACGTGTTCTCGCTCCAAGAGCAACTACGGAACGGTCCCTCTCCACGCCAGACGTGAAGGGGTATATCTTTCGGTCTCTTCCATCACTCCTTCAGCTCAAGGCATCAGAAATATCGCCTGCCATTCAGGATTGCTCTTCTAAAACGGGAGGATGACGTTTCGTTTAATGGGACCAATCCAGAAATCTGTAGCATCGGCGTTTGGCGTTTGCTGTCTCCCTGTGAAAATATCTGAAACTGCGTGCTATGTTGTGAAGAATGCGTAGGTTCGGCGCTCCCACACAATGTAGCGGAATTTGATTTTAAGCCGAACACGGGGTCGTTCCCCCTTTCACTCGGGCACACGCTGTCCGCTCCACGGGCAGCCGCCAGCCGACGTAGATAGCTTCCTGTGAAAACCTCTGAAGGGACCGGCGTCCTGGCGTGCGGTGTTTGCCTCTCCCGAACCAAAAGCTTTTGTGACCGTCGTGTCTTGAATGTGTGAGTGTACGCCAGCCTCGAGTATTTCAACCACGGTGCGCACTTGCGATTTATTAGTTATTTGCATATCGTTTACATAAATTCATACAACATTGACTTTATCTTATCGAGTTTTGGTTCGAATGAAGCGTCTTGATGTGCGGAATATGATTGTGAGGGCGGAATATGTAAGCAATGAAGGTGAGGAGACCACGACGTCTTACAGCTTCTATGATATTTATCTTCTTCTGTGGTATAAAACGCTGGGCATTGTCCAAATAAAGACGATTTGGTTTTTTCATTTTTGCCTCAAGAAATTAAATTCTTATGTTTCCTTAATGTAACCAACTTTTATGAACAGTCTTTCATATAACATCGATAACTGACAATTTGTATTTGAAATAAAAACAGGAATTTCGCGTCTAATATGTAATTAGAAACAAGACTTCAAAGCCGATTATCTGCCTAAATTTATGAAAAACTTTACGAACTCTTTCTCGGCACTTTTTAACCGTATTCCACACGTGTGTTTCACCACAGAACAGAAAGTAGCTTCAGCCATTTTCATACTGTGCTTTAACAGCGCGACAATCAGAGCACAACGCTACAGAATCTGTGACTGTAGAAGATTTTTGAAATGAAAACTACGTAGCTAAAGCGTTGTTAAGATGTCGCAGCTTGTGAAATTAAGAAAAACGTTGACGGCTGTTAATATATCTGAATATCTTAAGGTTTCATTTGACTTAGCTTAGTAATAAGATATCTAATACAGAAGTAGGACCTACCTCCAAAAGAGTAACAAGACTAGTGTACGTGTGCTACGGCTCCTGACCAATCACTGCGTTTGTGTTTGTTTACATCAGGTTTATGCTTATGATAAACGGGTTCTACTCCACGTTCGAAGTCACTGTGCTGTCTTGAGCTGCCCATTTTTCTGTTACTGCTTCTCTACTGACAACGAAATACTTCCTGCCTCGTCTTACGTGGTTTCTCGTGACATCCAGTGGTCATTTCAAAGAGGTGTCCTGATACTTTTGATAGTGTATGACAAAATGATGATTATTTAAGTGTCCGCAGCTCGTGGTCGTGCGGTAGTGTTCTCGCTTTCCGCGCCCGGGTTCCCGGGTTCGATTCCCGATGGGGACAGGGATTTTCTCTCCCTCGTGATGAGTGGGTGTTGTGTGATGGCCTTAGGTTACTTAGGTTTAGGTAGATCTAAGTTCTAGGGGACTGATGACCATATATGTCAAGTCCCGTAGGGCTCAGAGCCATTTGAACCATTTGATTATTTAAATGACTGTCTTTTGTATTAATCCTGACTTCACAGTTCCAAGGAATGAATGAAATTTGGAGCAGAAGTTGGGCAAAGTGCACTGTACAGTTGTTTGCGAATTATTTATTTAGATCTAGGGCAAGTCTTTCTTCAAGATACTAATTCCCATCCTGCCCCACAGCCAGCCGTCCAGTTTGAACATCCTAACGCACATCCTTTCAGAATTTACTTTGATTTTATTTCATATAGTTCAATAGCTGTCATTCTGTATCTGTGTGATGAGTGCATCCTCTTCTGATTCATTGCAGTGCAAATACAGGACGTCTCGTAAAAGCACTTATACTGTTTGAAATTTAATAACTCGAACAAACATAGCAAAAAGTCACTGTGTCTTTAAAAAGAATGGCCCTACACGTCTTCTGACAGCCGGCCGAAGTGGCCGTGCGGTTAAAGGCGCTGCAGTCTGGAACCGCAAGACCGCTACGGTCGCAGGTTCGAATCCTGCCTCGGGCATGGATGTTTGTGATGTCCTTAGGTTAGTTAGGTTTAACTAGTTCTAAGTTCTAGGGGACTAATGACCTCAGTAGTTGAGTCCCATAGTGCTCAGAGCCATTTCGTCTTCTGACAGACCTACCAGATACGACTGGTTCCTTTAATCAACTCTGGCGCTGCAGTCCGGAACCGCGGGACTGCTACGGTCGCAGGTTCGAATCCTGCCTCGGGCATGGGTGTGTGTGATGTCCTTAGGTTAGTTAGGTTTAAGTAGTTCTAAGTTCTGGGGGACTTATGACCTAAGATGTTGAGTCCCATAGTGCTCAGAGCCATTTGAACCATTTGAACTTTAATCAACTTCTTGACTCACATGATACAGTTGCTGAACAGATGAAAGAAACCTTGGGCATATTTCAAATAGGTACCCCACTTCTGCATTTGTAGTTGGTGGCGACTTCAGTCTACCCTCGATATGTTGGCGAAAATGCATGTAATACATGTTTAAAGGCGGCGATAGAGATAAAACGTCGTCCTAAATTGTACTGAATGCTATCTCATATAATTATTTTGAACAACTACTTCAGGAGCTCACTGTGAAAACGTACTTATCACCACACTGATAACGCAAGATGATTAATTGCTTGGATAATTGGAAAAATTGATCCGAAAGAATAGTTGAGAAAACTCTGAAGGTAATTTATGTAGATGTGCTCAGTCTTGGGTGAACTTTAATTGATACCAATATCAACAGACCTCGAATATCATTACATTCGAGGTCAATAAACATAATTAGCATTACGTACTTCTGCTTCCAGCAGTGTGCGGCACCAAATAATCACCGCAACCATTGAAATTGTCGATCTGTCTAATCTATAAGTTATTAAACCCACGAAACACAATATTTTTAGTAGAAGTAAACCAAGTTCAATAGGTACGTATCAAGTCTGAGTCATTACCTTCACATTAATTCTATTCTGTTCAGCCTTGAGCGTGACAATGTCCATATGCGGCGTTAATTACTCTTGATGCAGGATCTCGGCGGAAGTGAAAAGATGAACAGATAGGAGTTGAATTTATAACCGCGCGAATAACTATTCCTTTTCTAATAACTTTTTGTAATACTTTTAATGAACAGTTAGAATACACATTTTTAGCTATGCTGGTACGACGGGTCCAATCACAGGTCCGTAAGCTACCACTTCCCGAAACAGAAGGGTGAAGATACATGAATTAATGAAACTGACAAGCGTATTTCTTACTTTGTTTCATACAGATATTTAGCAATGTATCAAAACATTATCGTCCGCAGCTCGTGGTCGTGCGGTAGCGTTCTCGCTTCCCACGCCCGGGTTCCCGGGTTCGATTCCCGGTGGGGTCAGGGATTTTCTCTGCCTCGTGATGACTGGGTGTTGTGTGCTGTCCTTAGGTTAGTTAGGTTTAAGTAGTTCTAAGTTCTAGGGGACTGATGACCATAGATGTTAAGTCCCATAGAGCTCAGAGTCATTTGAACCAAAACATTATCCTTGCCAAAAAACAACCCGTTAATTTACTTTTGGCGGTGTCTTTTGTTTACAGCTCATTCGGCTTACATGTAGCTCATGTATAGGAAAAGAAGAGAAAAGAAAAGAAAAGAAAAGAAAAGAAAGAAAAATAACACCATTCAACACACACACCGTCCGCTCTTCATATCACGCTCGCTTTCTTCCGTCTCAAATTTGTCGCGTAATTTCCTCATTGCTGCACGTGATGGTAGCGCAGTACCCAGCTCTGCACTTCCTTCACATTACCAGTACGACTTTAAAATCCACTTTCTTCGCTCCGAAGACAAGTTTCCAGCCATCTTGTTGTTTATATGTAGTTAGGAAACAAGCATAATAAAAACAAACGAACGCTGCACACATTAGTCATGAGAGCCCCTCATAATCACTGTTGGATCATGTTGTCACTAACATCTCCTCAGTTATTATAGTTCAGTGTAAACCTCACTGTGGGACACGCGGCATATTTAAACCGTAAACCGGAAATCGAACCCAGCACCAGCGGCAGAAACGCCCCCGACCACACGAAGGGGCCGCCTCTGTATTTCAACGCGTTTCTGTTTTACGATATTTTCTTTCATTACTGAGTCTTGTCGGCAGTAAATAAAGCGATATGCTGACCCTCCGCTTGAGCGGCGAACGTTAATCTCGTCACGACACGAAGCACGTGCTTGCTTTCCTGAAAACAAGCCGCAAGTAATTTGATTTCGCGATTCGCCAGAGAACCGTGTTACGTCATCGCGTAGCAATACAGCCGCAAGCGCAGACGGCGAACGTAATCAGGCACCAGAGCTTGGGTATCTGTGGATTCCGTTTTGAAGAATCGTCCCCAGTGAACGATGTGCAGAAACAAACAGCCGGCATGAGGAATACGTGCCGCGACCCCACGCCGTGCTAATAAATCGTGGCCGTCTCCAAGTTCTGAGTGCGTCCATTTTTCTTTCCTCGGGTATCGTCGGGTTAAACACACTGCAAAGTAACGCGACTTCTATACACATTCTGGAAGCATACTGTGTCCGGAAGACGTCTCGAGAGATTTATTTTGCGACTTTTTTTCTGAGATTTCTCATTTAGCATGACGATGAATACAAATGAACCCTCATAATAGACAGAAAGATTGCGACATACCGCGTGAAACTCAACCTGTTGCTTAAGACACTAAAATACAGCGGTTTAACTATAAATCGACTAGCGTGTTTTCTACTGTGATGAAGTGCGCTACATCTCACCCCAAATTACCGAAGTTCTTCGTGCGATATAATAGACTGTACCGCGTGATGCGATCTGTACATACAGGCAGGAATAGAGAACGAGGAGACCTCGATAGCTTGTGAAAACTTTAAGGTTTATTGAGGACATTTTAATCCTTTCCGAAGTGGACAAATGCTTGGAACATTGGTTGAACGGATTGAATGGTGTTCTAATGCAGTTTATGGGACAAATATGAACAAGAAGAAAACAAAGGTAATAAAGTGAATGATGCAGGAGAAAATAGGAGATGAAAGGCTTGAATGTGAGGAACAAATTTGTTACTTGGGCAAAAAAAAAAAAAAAAAAAAATTAAGACACAAGCAAAAGGGATGTCAAAATACACTCCTGGAAATTGAAATAAGAACACCGTGAATTCATTGTCCCAGGAAGGGGAAACTTTATTGACACATTCCTGGGGTCAGATACATCACATTATCACACTGACAGAACCACAGGCACATAGACACAGGCAACAGAGCATGCACAATGTCGGCACTGGTACAGTGTATATCCACCTTTCGCAGCAATGCAGGCTGCTATTCTCCCATGGAGACGATCGTAGAGATGCTGGATGTAGTCCTGTGGAACGGCTTGCCATGCCATTTCCACCTGGCGCCTCAGTTGGACCAGCGTTCGTGCTGGACGTGCAGACCGCGTGAGACGACGCTTCATCCAGTCCCAAACATGCTCAATGGGGGACAGATCCGGAGATCTTGCTGGCCAGGGTAGTTGACTTACACCTTCTAGAGCACGTTGGGTGGCACGGGATACATGCGGACGTGCATTGTCCTGTTGGAACAGAAAGTTCCCTTGCCGGTCTAGGAATGGTAGAACGATGGGTTCGATGACGGTTTGGATGTACCGTGCACTATTCAGTGTCCCCTCGACGATCACCAGTGGTGTACGGCCAGTGTAGGAGATCGCTCCCCACACCATGATGCCGGGTGTTGGCCCTGTGTGCCTCGGTCGTATGCAGTCCTGATTGTGGCGCTCACCTGCACGGCGCCAAACACGCATACGACCATCATTGGCACCAAGGCAGAAGCGACTCTCATCGCTGAAGACGACACGTCTCCATTCGTCCCTCCATTCACGCCTGTCGCGACACCACTGGAGGCGGGCTGCACGATGTTGGGGCGTGAGCGGAAGACGGCCTAACGGTGTGCGGGACCGTAGCCCAGCTTCATGGAGACGGTTGCGAATGGTCCTCGCCGATACCCCAGGAGCAACAGTGTCCCTAATTTGCTGGGAAGTGGCGGTGCGGTCCCCTACGGCACTGCGTAGGATCCTACGGTCTTGGCGTGCATCCGTGCGTCGCTGCGGTCCGGTCCCAGGTCGACGGGCACGTGCACCTTCCGCCGACCACTGGCGACAACATCGATGTACTGTGGAGACGTCACGCCCCACGTGTTGAGCAATTCGGCGGTACGTCCACCCGGCCTCCCGCATGCCCACTATACGCCCTCGCTCAAAGTCCGTCAACTGCACATACGGTTCACGTCCACTCTGTCGCGGCATGCTACCAGTGTTAAAGACTGCGATGGAGCTCCGTATGCCACGGCAAACTGGCTGACACTGACGGCGGCGGTGCACAAATGCTGTGCAGCTAGCGCCATTCGACGGCCAACACCGCGGTTCCTGGGGTGTCCGCTGTGCCGTGCATGTGATCATTGCTTGTACAGCCCTCTCGCAGTGTCCGGAGCAAGTATGGTGGGTCTGACATACCGGTGTCAATGTGTTCTTTTTTCCATTTCCAGGAGTGTATAATGTGTGTTGGATGGACACGGAAGACAATTCAGTGCCTGTAAGATCACAAAGTCTCTCGGCAATAGCAGTGAATAAAACGTTCTCCTAATTAAAATTACACGAGCTTTCGGCCAAGCACTACTTGGCCATTGTGGAGTGTTAATGACTGCCAGTAGGCTGTTGGAACGCCCCTTACACATTGAAGAGCCACAGAAACTGGTACACCTGCCTATCGTGTAGGCCGCCACGCCAGCACGCGGAAGCACCTAAACACGACGTGGCATGGACTTGACTAATGTGTGAAGTAGTGCTGGGGGAACTGACACCATGCATCCTGCAGGGCTATCCGTAAATTCGTAAGAGAGGTGGAGATCCCTTCCGAACAACACGTTGCAAGGCATCCCAGGTACGCTCAATAATGTTCATGTCTGGGGAGTTTTGTGGCCAGCGGAAGTGTTTAAACTGGGAAGAGTATACCTCGTAGCAATTCTGGACGTGTGGGGTGTCGCACTGTCTTGCTGGAATTACCCAAGCCCGTCGGAATGCAGAATAGACATGAATGGATGCAGGTGATCAGACAGGGAGATTACGTATGTGTCACCTGTCAGAGTGGTATCTCGACGTATCAGGGACCTCATATCACTCCAGCTGCACACATCCATTACAGAGCCTCCAGCAGCTTGAACAGTCCCCCCTGACATGAAGGGTCCATGGATTCATGAGGTTGTCTCCATACCCGTACACGTCCATCCGTTCCATAAAATTTGAAACGAGGCTCGTCCGACCAGGTAACATGTTTCCAGCCATAAACAGCCCAATGTCCATGTTGATGGGCCCAGGCGAGGCGTAAAGGTTTGTGTCGTGCAGTCTCAAGGCTCCGAAAGCCCATATCGATGATGTTTCGTTGAATGGTTCGCACACTAAGACTTGTTGATGGCCCAGCATTGAAATCTGCAGCAATTTGCGGAAGGGTTGCACTTCTGTCACATTGAACGGTTCCCTTCTGTCGTCGTTTTACCGGATTCCTGATATTCACAGTTCACTCGTGAAATGATGGGAGATGCTGTGTCCCATCGCTCGTGCGCCGACTATGACATCACGTTCAAACTCACCTAAATCTTGATAACCTGCTAGTTGTAGCAGCTGTAACCGTTCTAACAACTGCGCCAGGCACTTCAATGTAGGCGTTGCCGACAGCATCATGGTATTATGCCTACTCTGTATTGGAATACGCATGCTTATACCAGTTTCTTTGGCGCTTCAGAGTTGATGCTAGCTGCTGGCTGGCGCTAGTGGCATCGCCATGTGCGAGCACACGTTCTCACGACGTTCGATGTTCCCGCTTCAAACGAGCGATCTCTGGATCCCACGCCGTGCTGCATTGCAGGCCATTGTCTCTATTTAGTGTCATTGACCGTCATACCACTTGACAATAGCCAGGAAGTGCTTGACCGAAAGCATATGTAATTTTAATCACCTGACACGGCTGGAAACTCGGAAACTTTTATGCCGTGTAGTCCTTCTCGTAAGGTGGCAACGGAGGGATTTATCTGACGTCCAAAACGGGATGATCATCGGCTTTCGGGCCAAAGGTGGAATCATTTCCGAAAGAGTTAAGTCTGTAAATTGTACGCGTACCGCCGTGGTTGAAGTATGGCAAAATGGCGCCATTCAATACATACGTCGAGGCAACTGCAGTTGACCACGAGCCATAGATGACACGTTTGAATGACGGCTGCGACGATGTTCAGGTGAATAAACATGTATCGTTTTCCTCGTCCTTCACAGACCTGGTAGGGCCTGAGAAAAAGTACTTGTACGGATGGTACAGCGAACATGGAATAACCTTTCATCGAGGTATGTTGTAACATTGTTTTGCTATTACTGTGCACCTCATATTGCATACTTAATTCCGTCTCTGTATAACTTCACATTGTAAGAATTATTCACAGATATGAAGATGTAGGTGACATGGTTCAAATGGCTCTGAGCACTATGGAACTTAACATCTGAGGTCATCAGTCCCCTAGACTTGGAGCTACTTAAACCTAACTAACCTAAGGACGTCACACACATCGACGCCCGAGGCAGGATTCGAACCTGCGACCGTAACGGTCGCGTGGATCCAGACTGGAGCGCCTAGAACCGCTCGGCCACACCGGCCAGCTAGATGACATGGCTCTGTTTTGCTCCCATGATTCGTTAAAAATTCGCAACTCCCTTCTTTGTAACTGGAATTACTGCATTCTTGAAGTCTTCTGAGATTATTTCGATTCTCTCACGTATGCTACATACCAGGCGGAATTGTTTTTTTATGGTGTCTTCACTCCAACACCGCAATACCTTCGATCGAATGTCATCTGTTCCAAGGACCTTGTGTCGAATTCGCTCTTTGAATTCTCCATAATCTTATATGAAAGTGAAATAGGGGCGATAAACACCGTAGTCATACGTAGAATAGGTGAAATTGAAATGTATTACAGAAAGTGCTGGAGATTAGAAGGTTAGGCCGAGTAACTACTGAAGTGGACTGGCATCGAAAAAGAGAGAACAGAGTTGGGTGACACAAATGAGAAGGGATATGTTGCTAAGACACGTCCCACAATACATAGGATTTGTTTTTGTATAGCTTCAGACTTGAGCTAACACAATTTTTTTTTTCTTTTCATTTAGACATTTTAGGCTGCAGTTGCAACATCATTAATGGTTTTTTTATTTTCTTTACATTGAATAACAGGAAAGTTGTGTTTTGCTGTCTACAGCTGTAAAACATTCAATTTCTAAAAAAAGTATTCACGAGTTCAAAAACAGACAGTTTTTTTAATATACAGGATGGGCCAGAAGTCATGATGGGGAAGTATTCAATCAGGAGGAAAGGCACATGCTTTGAGTGGCGTTAGTGACTAAGAATAAAAAAAACTTCATATGGACGTATCCCATGCTGCGAATGGTTTCCGAGATAGAGTACATGTAATGAATGTACTTTGTTAATTATTTACTGCATAATTCAGACATTGTCTTTGTTTACAAATTACCACAGCAGTGAAGAGTGAGCTGAAGCGAACAGTACGATGATGGACACTTGTGGTCTGTCAGGTTGGGAAAATACCCCAGACTGGCCTAAAAGCCTTTCTTCTCTCCAACTATTAGTCCTACAGAAAAAATGGATAGGATCTTTTTCGTAAGAAATTTGATTTATTCTGTGTTTGTACTGCAATACGTTCTCGCTGGGAGATGAGGTTTTCGAGTTATTCAAGACGAACGTACAAAAGTCATATTTCTCAGAAACCACATACCTATGTCAAGTTTTTAGTTCAGAATCACTAATACTGTAAGTAGGCTGTTTATGTTTTCTTGTTGGCAACGTTACGTAGCGCACTGTATGAAAATCACTGGCTGTGCTGTGTGCAGTCTGTGGCTAGTTTGCATTGTTGTCTGCCATTGTAGTGTTGCGCAGCTGGATGTTAACAGCGCGTAGCGTTGCCTAGTTGTAGGTGAGCCGCCAGCAGTGGTGGATGTGGGGAAGTGAGATGGCGGATTTTTGAGAATGGATAATCTGGAGGTGTGTCCATCAGAAACAGTACATTTGTACGAATGGATGTCATGAACTGCTATATATATATATATATATATATATATATATATATATATATATATATATATATATATATATATATATATATATAATGACAATTAAGGTAAATACATTGTTTGTTCTCTATCAAAATCTTTCATTTGCTAACTATGCCTATTAGTAGTTAGTGCCTTCAGTAGTTTTAATCTTTTATTTAGCTGGCAGTAGTGGCGCTCGCTGTATTGCAGTAGTTCGAGTAACGAAGATTTTTGGTGAGGTAAGTGATTTGTGAAAGGTATAGGTTAATGTTAGTCAGGGCCATTCTTTTGTAGGGATTTTTGAAAGCCAGTCTTGCATAATTTTTCTAAGGGGACGTTTCAATACTATCACCCCTCAAAGCATGTAGCTTGACTCATTCCACGTATTTTCGTGGTTACAAGGATCTGCAGCTGTAATACAGTTTGAAAACAATGCTTCCTATCGGTCTTCTGGGTGAGGTCATTCATATTACAACAATGCTGGCGTCACTCCATGAAAATTGATTGCGTTGTTTTGCTTGTGGTTCTGGCGAATGATACGGCATGTGATCGTATTCTGTGTTAGACCGAGATAACACTGTTGTAATGATTCACAACTGAAGAACATCATCCTCTTAGCGCACGCGTGCATGAAAAGAAACGAACGGGTGAGACGTGCGAAGAAATTAGGGGAAATTTTTTTAATCGCTTGAAGAAACTAGACTTAGCGGAGCTAATGTTCATAAAGGCCTTTGCAACTGGGTCTGTGACAGATGCACCACGTAGTGGAAGACAGGAGAAGTATGACAACAATAATGAAGTCACTGAACGCCGAAATGCATCATCGCATTGTTCATCAGTAAAATCGACAAGCAAGACGGTCGGCGGAGATGAGAATCACCTCCATGCGTCGTTGGATGAAGAAATCAGGTCACCGTTCATTTCGAGCTGGCCGCACCAACGAATTAAGTGATACCGATTTTAAGGCGCTACGTGATTCGTGCGAGCAGTTCCCTGCAGCTTTTCCAGTATTAGCGGGTCGCCGTAAGCTTATGATGGCAGATGAATGTGCTGTGTATCTTAGCGCCCGGTCTCGAAATGTTTATCTCTGCGTTACAAAAACCCTGAGAATGAGCACTACCGAAATGTTGAGCCAGACAAGCAGACACACATGGCACCAAATCCAACTATCCGCCGAGAACGATGACAAGCATACATAGATCGAAATATGCTGAGGTGACACGAGTCATGCGATACCTCCTAATATCGTGTCAGACATCCTCTTGCATGGCGCCGGCCGCTGTGGCCGAGCGGTTCTAGGCGCTTCAGTCCGGAACCGCGTGACTGCTGCGGTCGCAGGTTCGAATCCTGCCTCGGGCGTGGATGTGTGTGATGTCCTTAGGTTAGTTAGGTTTAAGTAGTTCTGAGTTCTAGGGGACTGATGACCTCCGATGTTAAGTCCCATAGTACTCAGAGCGATTTGAACCATTTGTTTTTTGCGTGGCGTAGTGCAGTGACTCTACGTGGCATGGACTCAACAAGTCGTTGGAAGTACCTGGCAGAAATACTGAGCCGGCTATGTAGCCGTCCATAATTGTGAAAGTGTTGCCGCTGCAAGATTTTGTGCACGAACTGACTTCCCGATGACGTCCCATAAATGTTCAGTGGGATTCATGTCGGGCGATCTGGGTGGCCAATCCATTCACCGAAACTCTTCAGACTGTTCTTGAAACTAACGGCGAAGAATGACCTGTGACATGGCGCACTGTGATCCATAAAAATCCCATCATTGTTTGAGAGCAAGAAGTCCATGAATGGCTGCAAATCGTCCCAAATACCCGAACATAACTATTTCCAGTCAACGATCGGTTCAGTTGGATCAGAGGACCCAATGCGCACCATGTAAACAGAGCCCACACCATTATGGAGCCACCAACAGCTTGAACAGTACCCTGTTGACAACTTTGTTCCATGGTTTCTTGTGATCTGCGCCCACTCGAGTCCTACCGTCAGCACTTAACAACTGAAATCAGGATTCATTTGGCCAGGCCATTGTTTTCCAGTTGTCTAGGGTCCAACCAATACGGTCACGAGCCCAGGGTGCCTATTCTGTATCTTTCCGCCATTGTGCCGATCGTTTCAAGAGCACCGAATGTTGTAGTACTCGAATTAGAGCCCTTGCATTTTACAGTATGCATTTCGGAAGCGATACAGTTCGGGTCCAGAGAATCGAAGCGGTGTTGCCGGTTTGCATCGCGCAAGCCAATCAAAGCAAGCGGGACTATGGGACTTAACACATATGGTCACCAGTCCCCTAGAACTTAGAACTACTTAAACCTAACTTAAGGACATCACACACATCCATGCACGAAGCAGGATTCGAACGTGCGATCGTAGCGGTCACGCGGTTCCAGACTGAAGCGCCTAGAACCGCACGGCCACGCCGGCCGGCTGGGTTGTTTCACTCACAGCAATTTCATCTCCAGAAATTTCATATTTCGTTTTTTAAACACACAAAAATCACGAAATCATTACTGAGGAAGTGCGCTCTTACATGTAAGTAATAACGAATATTGCAGAAAAATAACAATGTCTCAGAACGTGTTGCATATATGAAGAGGAAAAGAAAAATCTTTGACCCTCCCGCGCGCGAACGCGAGTCCTTTCACCTCGCATTCTCGCGCGCTAACCACTAGGCCACAATCATAATGTTCAATTCTGGTGTTTATAAGGTAGAGGAACGTAGGCCGACTTCGTTGGCAAACAGTGCTGCGTAAGTCACAAATGCGTGATAGTTTGGTAGGTTTCCAATATCAGGTTTCACGATTGCTTTCCATTGTTACTTGAAATTTGTAAACCCGTTTCGATAGTTACTAACTAAACCATTTGTGGGAAAAAGTACACAAAGTCACTAGTAACGTCAGTTCATACTCATGTAATATACGTAAGCAGAGTCGATGTTTTGATATTTAATGATCTTTAAACTTTTATTTGCATAAAAATAACACGTATTTTGAGAGAATATTGGCCGAAAACGTTTTTTTTTTTCCTTTGGATGTAATCATTCACAGTAGCAACCTAACCTAACCATATTTCTAACTCAGGAAAATAGTCTATTATGAACTCACTTTCCAACTGGATGTGTCCTCTGGTGATTCTTTAGTAACACTGTCACTAAATCCAAAGCTAAAACCGCTAAATATGTTTAAAATAACAAATTATAGGTGTGCATAAACCACTGCTCACGGATAGACAGGGCCACACCGAAACCCTAAACCTCTCGGTACAATTGTTGTAAATCGGTGGGAGGACCGTTCGTTAACAGGTCTCAGAAGCTTACTGAATATGATATTTCGGTAAGGAACCGAAACTGACGTCACTACCGAGACAAACCTACTACACCGATCGGTACGAACGATACAGAATAGCGCCCCAGGAGAGGCGCTGCAGGAGATGTCGTGCTACCACCGGAGGGACGCTCGTCAGTCATCTGTTTCCATAGCCCAATAACGCAGAAGTTCACCTCACTGTCCTAACGGATACGTTCGTTGTACGTGCCACTTTGATTTCTGTGATTATCCCACGCAGTGCTTGATTGTTAGCACTGACAACTCTACGCAAACGCCGCTGCCCTCGATCGTTAAGCGAAGGCCGTCGGCCGCTGCTTCGTGCGTAGTGAGGGTTAATGTCTGAAATTTGGTATTCTCGGCACACTCTTGACGCTGTGGATCTCGCAATATTGAATGGAATGTCTCAGTTTAGCTGCAACAACTATTCCGCGTTCAAAGTCCGTAAATCCCGTCCTGCGACCATAATCACGTCGAACACCTTTTCACATCAGTCACTTGAGTGCAAACGGCAGCTCCAGCAATACACTGCTCTTATGTATCTTCTGTACGCGATACTGTGTATGGCTATCCCACGATTTTTCTCTCCACAGTGTATCTAAGAAGTATGTAAGAACATTCATTTCTTTATTATTCCATTCTTGCAATTACCTTCTCCTGTTAGTTATAAAATTTTTGCTACTTGTTCATGTTTCTGCCTTTCGTGTTTCTTGTTGATTGAATTCAGTAACATTAATCATTTCCGATACTGACTTTTGGCCTAATCTGTATACTTTGCTGTACGAGTATTTTGCGTTACAGTTGGTTGTCTTTCACAGTTTGTCATCTGCAAACATAGAGAAATTATTGTAGAAAATTAATTTTGATCGAAAATATACAACAGTCGTGTGATTGTGTGTGTACAACATGTCTCCAGGAGGAAAAGCAAGTGAGCTTCAAGTACAACTTGAGTATCCAGGAATAATCTGTTAATTTGTTAATTAAGAGAAGTGTATGGTATGAATATTGTAGAAGGAAGCCTAGACATGAATAGAGCAAGCAGATGAAGTGATCATTGTTTTTGCAGCATATGTGGAGAGATTCTAAGCCTCTCAAGGAACACATGAGTTGTAGCCCGTAACTTTAACGCTAGAACCTGAAGACTATTGAAGAGACGGCTCAGTGAGTGAGTGTGTGATTCCTACAAAATAATTTATCCCGGAGACGGGGACAGTTATGTACGACAGCATCACATGGGGAGAGGGCTTACCTTTTCAGGAACGAGACACGTGTTGCTCTCGGGGGACCTCACACGCACAGCGAGCGGTTGAGCGCTGTAAGGGTGACGAGGTTTCCCTCTACTTGCCGTGGGAAGTGCTGTTATGAAGGACACCGAGTGCAGTGTCTGCGTTTGACGCCATCAGTCTTCCGAACGCCTCCAGCGCTTGGAGCAACACGCCGCGAGCGAGAGTTGGGGGCGTGCCTCGTAAGAGTAAATCTCGGTACAGGGAACGTGTTTGTCGTGTGGAGTACCCGCGACATAACAGCCTCGGACACTCCCTGGGATGAGCCCACCTGGCGGGCAGCGAGACGTATGGCGGACACCGCTCACAAAGATGTAATTCCCGCCGCCTGCCGCGTGTCCAGGCTGTTGATGCAGCCAGGGCTGTAGCGAGAGTTCGCCTGCTCGGTGGTAGAAATGGGGAAAACAGACCACTTACAACCGATACTGCTATTTTAGTTCTGAATATCCGGCATTTTTCGGTATTTGTTAGGTCTCTCTCTTTTACACTATGTGATCAAAAGTATCCGGACACCCCCAAAAACATACGTTTTTCATTTTAGGTGCAATGTGCTGCCACACAGTTTCATATTAATGTGATTCACGTCTGTGTCATTAAAGAGATCCTTACACAATTGCAGTTAAAAGGAATCCTCTTATTGATGTGACGACATTTCATTAAGTTTATCCTCACAGTTTGAATGCAAATCATAGTATTACTGTAGCGTCAAGACTTGCTCTACTGTGTGAACAGGTAGTTGCAGTTGCCTGGCTACACAGTAACTCCTTTTGATAAGCAATTTAAAATAAATTGTAGGGGAATTAGCTGCAGATCGATTACTTCCAGGTAGATGCAATTAAACATTTGACATAGGGTATGTGATCAAAAGTATCGAGACACCCCCAAAAACATACGTCTTTCATATTAAGTGCATTGTGCTGCCACCTACTTCCAGGTACTCCATATCAGCGACCTCAGTAGTCATTAGACATCGTGAGAGAGCAGAATGGGGCGCTTCGAACGTCGTGAGGTGATTGGATGTCACTTGTGCCATACGCCCGGGTTCCCGGGTTCGATTCCCGGCGGGGTCAGGGATTTTCTCTGCCTCGTGATGGCTGGGTGTTGTGTGCTGTCCTTAGGTTAGTTAGGTTTAAGTAGTTCTAAGTTCTAGGGGACTTATGACCACAGCAGTTGAGTCCCATAGTGCTCAGAGCCATTTGAACCATTTTTTTGTGCCATACGTCTACACGCGAGATATCGACACTCCTAAACATCCATAGGTCCAATGCTTCCGGTGTGATAGTGAAGTAGAAACGTGAACGGACACGTACAGCACAAAAGCGTACAAGCCGACCTGGGACAGAGACCGCCGACAGTTGAAGACGGTCGTAATGTGTAATAGGCATACATCTATACAGACCATCACACAGCAATTCCAAACTGCATCAGGATCCGCTGCAAGTACTATGACAGTTAGGCAGGAGGTGAGAAAATTTTGATTTCATGGTCGCGCGGCTGCTCACAAACCACTCATCACGCCGGTAAATGCCAAACGACACCTCGCTTGGTGTTAAGGAGCCTTAACATTGGATGAGTGAACAATGGAAAACGTTGTGTGGAATGACGAATCACGATACACAATGTGGCGATCCGATGAGAGAATCTGGGTATGCCGAATGCGCGGAGAACGAATTCGCAGCTGGTGGTCTTGCGGTAGCGTTCTCGCATTCCGCGCGCGGGGTCTCGGGTTCGATTTCCGGCGGGGTCAGAGATTTTCTCTTTTTCTCTGCCTCGTGATGATTGGGTGTTATGTGTCTTTCGTCATCATTTCATCATTAGTGACTCGCAAGTCGCCGAAGTGGCGTCAACTACCAGCCAATGCCATACGATCTTTTCATCATCTGAGAGCGTATGTAGTGCCAACAGTAAAACTCGGTGGTTTTATGGCGTGTTCGAGTTTTTCATGAAGGGGGCTTGCACCCCTTGTTGTTTTGCGTGGCACTGTCACAGCACAGGCCTACATTGATGTTTTAAGCACCTTCTTGATTCCCACTGTTGAAGAGAAATTCGGGGATGGCGATTGCATCTTTCAAGACAATCGAGCACCCGTTCATAATGCACGGCCTGTGGCGAAGTGGTTACACGACAATAACATCCCGGTAATGGACTGGCCTGGACAGAGTCCTGACCTGTACCCTACAAAACACCTTTGGGATGTTCTGAAACGCCGAATTCGTTCCAGGCCTCACCGACCGACATCGATACCTGTCTTCAGTGCAGCACTACGTGAAGAATGGGCTGCCATTTTAAATGAAACGGGTACTCATGAGGAAAAATTAATTAATTAACTTGCTTTTTTATTTTTGTCTTTGACAAAGGTAAGACACTTAGTGCGTTAAAAATTCTCTTTTGAATTTTTTGCCTAAATGCAAACATTGTAAAATTTTTACCTAATACAAATAATGTGTGAAAAAATTTGACTACAGATGAAAGTGTTTTCTTCGTGACTGCTGTAAGGTGAGAACAGGTTACGTACAGGATGAGTTGGCGGTCGGAGGTTTCTGCTTCATCGGTTGTCAGAGAACGCCAGCAAAGTCGGAGAAAACTGCTACAACTCGCGATTAAGACGCCGTCTCCCTTAGCAGCTGCAATATTCACAGTCGCCGGAAGATTGTCTTTCTCTGGAAACAGTTTCAGAATGAGAAGGTTGAACAACAGTGGCAGTATGATATATTCTGACTAACAAACTGGTCGCTTTGGGAACGTCTTCAACACACAAGCTGACGGCGAAATATTGCGCGTCGTACGGCCCGATTAGCAGATTCGCCCAGTGTTGTTAATTCGCGAAGAAATCACTACGCACTGTACTGCTAAACACATAATTGTCCTATATGAAGGTCCGAGGATCCATCTTCAAATAAAGGTTCGTAAACGATATTTACCTTCTTTTTTTTCACAAATTCAATTTTTATTCTTGATAATCGCGATTACATGTTGACCTTTGCACTTCAGATTACTTCTATATGCAAACCTATCTGACCTCAAAAAAGCACAATGTTCAATTGGCATCTCTCATCTTGAACAATTACTAGAAAACATAGATGCCCCTCTTTTTTTTTTCAGCAAAGAGCTTTGTCGTCAGAGCAAAGAGCGTTGTAGTATCAAATTACGGTAGTGCATTATCGTTGGTACTCGCAGCTGGAATATTGTAATAATATTACATTTCTTATGGTCATAACATACAACTTCTTAAATTAAGAGACACATTTTATATGTCTTCATTGAAATTAAATTCTATTTTTTGGCATTTCTGATTACCGGCTGGCATGAACGATATTACTACCTCTTTTGGGCATAGTCCGTACAAGGGAAAAGAGGTCCACCCACTTCGGGCGCGGTTGGTGAAGCAAGCACGAGATCAAAACTTTCTAATAGGTCTCTCCAGACCGGCTGTAATTATATTTAGCAAAGCAGCGTAATTTTGAATCAAACATGTTGGTTTTCAGCATGTATAAAAAAAAGTTACACATTAAGGTACCAAAAAAACAGAGAAAATCGCTTAAATGTTCGCAGAACTGTATAGAGTCTTTGAGAACGGAGTTATTCACACAACACAAGATTATGGATATTATGTCGACAGTGCGGTGATAATGCTACGATGTCGACGGTGCGATGCCGATGGTACAGCAGGATGTTTAGAAGCTGCAAGATATCGGGATGGAATGGTGGTCGGTGGTGATGGCTGGTTAGGTGGTTAGATGGGAAGCTGTTAGTGAAGTACTGGAGACTGGGGTGGAACGAACTACTGAGGCCTCACTGCGCCAAGACAGTTCTCGCGACATGCAGCAAGGGACAAAAGAATGAGCGAAGACAAAAACGCGAATTACAGCGCCTATCTGAAATAAAACGGGTTAGCGTTCAACTCTACCCAACTCGCTCCTGTGTATAAACATTCCACTCCGGTTCGTGTTTGTACTAGCAGTCCAGAGTGTACAGCAAACAATAAAAAAAGTCAGATCACGGTGAAAACAAAGTAATCCACAGTTACATTCAAAAATGACACTAAGAGTTCTTCGGAGAAGACTGGTACACACAGTCACACGTGAATGAGCGATTGAGCAGGATGGATCACTGACTTTGCATAGTAACACTAGTCCGCCTAAAACCACAACATAACTGTCAATGGACGATACTTCCATTGAACTTTCATTGTCAGTCAGGACACAGACCTAAAACAATTCACAGGAACGAATTTCACTGTCTTCATATCGCTAAAAGCGATTTCACACAAAATCAAGCATGGTCAAGTAACCATAACTAAACCACATAGTTATATCCCTATATCTCGATTGAAAGTTCACTCAATTTAGAACACCAGTTCATGGCATACAACGGTGGCATATTATCAACACATATCATAGGAAACAAATTACGTAACTTAAATAATTACTATTTACAGGCATATAGTTACACTAATCATGACATACATATAAAAAATACACAGAAATATTTGTAGAACATTTTTAAATCCTTATGAGGGTACACACCCTTTATTTTCAATGTCTTTGAATATGCTAAAAGATATGCATCTGGATGTGGCAGTTTTATAATAACATATGATCCATGGTATATTCTTTTTCACTTCTTGATCCTCTTCTTCAGAAGTGAAGATCATGAATGAGATCTCAATAGTACCAAATCTCCAACATTTTATCATATTGTGTTCTCTTCAATCTCTTGTCGTGTCTCTTCCTTCTCATAATAGCTTTCTCTTTCATGTTGAGGTAGGCATCACCTATTTTTCTTCCCACGGGATCCTATTTCGGGGTATCTTCGTTAATGCCTGCACCCACTCATTATTTTCTTCGGTATTTAGGAGTATAAACAGTAGTTGTATGCGGTAGGATATGTACGATTGTAGTGAAGCCTTGCAACAGATCAATCCACTAGTTTTGCTTCGTTGAGCAGTAGGTTCTCATAAAACCATTTAACTCTTTAAATACACGTTCGATGGGTCTCGCTCTGGGATTGTAACATGACGTTTTGACATGTGCAATATTTGCTTCCCATGAAGTCTTCTTCCAAGTATAACAAGTCAAAACGTTGCACTGTCTGTCATTATCGTTCTTGGCGTCCAAAAAGATTTCTTGAAAACGGATTTGCTGGTGTCTCATTGAATTGGGTACAACATTACATACTTAGAAAACGTATCCAAAAATCCAACCATGTATTTACTACCTCTTCTTTCCCTCGGAACTGGTCCACAGATGTCTACAGAGATCAGATCTAAAGGCTTATGTGGAATGATTGAGTGCAGCCACGCGAGATTAGCCGGGCGTTCTAAGGCGCTGCAGTCATGGACTGTGCGGCTGGTCCCAGCGGAGGTTCGAGTCCTCCCTCGGGCATGGGTGCGTGTGTTTGTCCTTAGGATAGTTTAGGTTAAGTAGCGTGTAAGCTTAGGGACTGATAAGTCCCGTAAGATTTCACACACATTTGAACATTTTTATTTTTTTTTTATTTTTTTGATTAAGTGCACCTCATCTTGTGTACTTTATTCGGGCTCAGTCAGCTGACAAGCTTTGCGGGATGAGCCTTTCCACGTGATCTGGTATACATACACACCACTTATCTGAAGTGTCAAACATTCTCTAGAACAAAACATTATCAACTACTTTTAAAAATCTGCGGAGCTGCCCTTGGTTCGGCTGACACAGGTTATTCAAAATTATAGACCAATGACCATCTCGTAGCTGGAGGACAGATAGGTTACTACACATGTATAAATAATATCTCCTGGATTCCAAATGTTTCATCAGCAAAATCCTATGTTGCTTCTCCTCATCTTCCACGGTGCTAATGTTCTCCAAACCTTCAGGTAGTCTAGATAAAGCATCTGCGATCTGGTTATGTTGTCCCTTTATGTATACAGTTCTGAAATTATATTCTTGTAAAGCCAAGGTCTAGCGTGATAGACGAGCGTGAAGTAGTTTGCATTGTTGCAAGAATGTGAGAACTTGATGATCGCAGTACACGGTAGACTGTGCTCCAAACAAGTAATAGTGGAATTTTCTAAACGCCCACACAACCGCCAAAGCTTCCAATTCTGTAGTTGTGTAGGAGCGCTCACAACGTGGTAACACACGACTTGAGTGAGGTATGGGACAGAACGTTGGCTGATTATTGATTTCCTTGGTTTGAAACAAACAGCAACCTAAACCAGCGGTCGATGAATCAGTCATCAAACCAAACTCCAAAGTCATATCTGGGTGGTGTAAAAGTTTTTCATCCGCAAGAGGGTCTTTGATAAGCTGGAATGCTACTTCACAGTCATTTGTCCACCTCCACGGTATGTTTTTTCGTAGAAGGGCTCTGCATTCACCACCTGTTTGTTTAAAAATCGCCTATAGAAGGTCGTTATTCCTATGAAAGATTTTAACTGCTTCTTGTTTAACGGTGTGGGAAAATTATTGATGGCGCTCACCTTTGCTGAATCTGGCATTGTTCTCTTACTGTCTATTATATGCCCAAGGAAACGGATCCATTCGAGTGAAAAATGATATTTTTGCAGGTTAGCTATCACGCCTGCTTTACTAAGTACGTTTATGACTCTGGCCAAGAGATTAATTTGTTCTTCCCAAGAAGTTGTAGCCATGAGAATATCGTCGACAAAAAGCGTAAGTTTACTACGCAGTTCAGGTCCTAAAACAGCGTCAAATGCCGGGATAAACACGCCAGAGCTAACATTTAGGCCAAATGGAAGAACCTTAAAATGATAGCTTCTCCACGGATAAACATATGTTGTGTACTTCCTCGATTCAGGACTTGGCATTATCTGCCAGTAATAACTTCTGAGATCACAAGTTGAAAAGAATTTCTTGCCATGAAACTTCTCTATAAGCTCATCGATATTTTCTGGATGAGTGCGGATAGGAACTATGATCTTATTTTTCTGTCTTGCGTAAGAAACTAGTCCAACCTTGCCCCTTGGTTTAGGGACAACCAATAACGAACTACAGTATGGGCTTCTTATGGATGGCTCAGTCAACTTCCAATTCAACATTCGTTGCAGTTCTACATCGACAGATAGTCATGGTCGCCAAGGTACAGGATAAAAACTTTGGTAATATGTACAGGATGTACATAAAGTCTAGGAAGACTTTCAATTATTTGTTGCACAAGAATTAAACATTGTACAGATGTCATACATATTGCATTTTGAAAAGAAACTTTGAAAGTTTTTTCTGCAAACATTCGATGTACTAACCATGAGCGACCCGGCAGACGTCAATACGGTAATCCAATTCTTGCCATACCCGTCCCAGCATGGCATCGTCGACTGTGGCAGTCGCTCTCCCGGAGCTCTGCTACATCACGTGGTGAGGCAGTACATGCACCAGATCTTTAATGTGCCCCCACAGAAAAAACTCAAACGGAGTGAGATATGGTGATGAAACAGCTGTCTCCTTCTGTAGAAACGTGTCTATGTCGTCGTCATTGAGCTTCTGCTCTAGCTTCAATCTGAATGGTTTCATAGACAGGACTTTCCACACTGACACTGAAGCCATTTCGAGTTCACGGGATGCATGACGCACCGATTTCTTTGGACTCCTTATGAATGTCTCTCCTACGGGCTCCACATTCACTTCACTCACACTGCGGCGTCCGCTTCTCTTTGCCGGACTTAAGTAACCCGTCGTAACGAATTTGTTATGCCAGTGGTCAATGGCCATCCTTGTTGGTGGTTTCTTACCGTACTTGGTTCTAAACATCCGTTGAACAGCTGTAGCGTACTTGTTTCTGTCGAACTCCAACACTCAGAAAGCTCGATCCTCACCTGAATTCGCCATGTTTGCTACCAGCGCTGACTATTGCCAAATTACCAAACTACGCTGTGGAGGTATATACGAAAAAAAAACTTTCAGAGTTTCTCTTCAAAATGACATATGTACGATATCTGTACAGAGTTTGGTTCTTGTGCAATAGCCGGCCGGAGTGGCAGTGCGGTTCTAGGCGCTACAGTCTGGAGCCGAGTGACCGCTACGGTCGCAGGTCCGAATCCTGCCTCGGGCATGGATGTGTGTGATGTCCTTAGGTTAGTTAGGTTAAATTAGTTCTAAGTTATAGGCGACTAATGACCTCAGAAGTTAAGTCGCACAGTGCTCAGTCAATTGAAGCATCTTGTGCAATAAATAATTGAAAGTGTTTATAACACTATACTGCGTCGCGTTTTGCTATGTCAGAATATAGATAATACGCAATTTTGGTATCTGAATACAGTAAAATGTTACCCTCTGGGAGGATTTAAGTAAAACTGACCGTGAGTTACCTAATGGGTTTGGCTTATCGGATCTGACTATCAGTGTTACTTAAGGATATAGAAAGTGACAGATCCAGTTTAGAAAATGTTTTAGCTAATCACGATTACTCAAATGAAATAGAATACGATCACCAGCCTAATTAGGTACAGAAATATGAAACATGTCTGTTAAATAAACAGTAAATAGTTTTGATAGAAAAACACAACCTATACTTCTTTCTCAGAGAAGTGCAACGAACCCTTTTACAAACAGGCAAGTGATATAGTGGATGTAACCAGTTTCAGTAGGAAATGCAAGTTCTCACAAACACATTTGCCACTTTAGCACTTATCAACAGTAAATGCTTTACCTGGCTAAAGTTATTTCATCAACAATAAAAGTGGAAATCAATGTTAAACTAAAAATGAACATGGACCTAGTTCTATTCCATCAGATACATTATAAACAGCACAAATTCAACTAAAATTCACTTGCAGTAAGATATACACATTCCTCAATAAGTAATGTTGTAAATGTTTTCATGAATAAGGGCACTCATAGTAACTTTATCTTCAGTAAGGAAAAAAACAGTAAGGGGGGCTCACAAGCTGATATTACACTTTTCATCACACGATGTACAACAAAGCCAACATTAACTTCAAATGAACTTAGTATATTCATTAATCAAGTAAATTTATGCATTTTGAGCAACTTAAAATAGGGGGCCCTTTATCTTGACTGTCTCCATAAAACAACCTAATCACACTTTTATCAACAAACTACAGAAAGCAAACATTGGAAATACTCTTTTACAACTTTCATTCACCTTGTATGAATTTTATGACAGCTAATGCAGAAAATATTGTAATTCTCGTAACACTGACACTTTGAACTAAGTAAATTCAATTACTAGGGAGGCTTTCAAAAAAGCAACATTTACTTCCTCCCTCAACTTCAATAAAATCCTCAGTAATTTTAGGCAACTTTTTAGCACTGAGGTTTAAGCAAAAGTAATTAAACACTTGGTTTTTCACGAGTTCTCATAATCAGGATAATCGGAAATGACTAAGAGGAGTGGATCCTAAGACGTATCATGATAGGAAACAAATCAAGGTTGGTACACAAATTTAGCATGCGTTACCCTATATTTGCACATACTTTAGTAAATGTGCTAATCCATACACTTAACAAAAGATCTGACTTCTCCTCCCTTCTGAAGTGATTGCGCAATGTTTGTGGTGAATACATAACAACAGGTGGACTTCCCGTTGTAAGGAATTTGCTCTGTTATTATCTTCTTGGCGATGACCATCAACTGTTATAGTATTTTCCAGAAACAGAGAAATATTTTAGAGGCGTGTATCCACCCGAGGCTTTTCCGTAATAACTCCAAGTACTGAAAGCTTCACTCGGCACCTGTGTTGTGAACTTTCCAGTTACTAGTTGGGCGCGCTAACTCACTTTCGTTGCAGAGGGGAAGTAGACCAAGTTTCCATTTATACAATTCAAAAGTCCTAAGCGTGAATCAGCATGTACATAGTTTTATATTCATACCTTTTACAAAATCCTTTCTTTTACACATATTAGCAATTCAACAAAAAAATACATATTATTAAAGTCATCCTCCTCCAAATGAGGCAAAGTGTTTAAACGGTGAAGAGAAAACATTATGCACCTTTCTACATCTTTCCAGCATATAAAAGATTACATATCGAAGAAAACATATTTTATACAAAGCATAATTAATCAGAAAACAATTATTTCGTATCTTAACTATAGTGTTCCTGGAGTTTATGTACACCCTGTACTATGTGGGTGCACTTATAAATTACACACACAGCGTTTCACTATACCCGGTTTTTCATTAAAGACATCGATATTCTGCTACAATAAGTCTCCAATTGTTTTCGCTGTCGAGCGTCCAAACAGTTACATTCAGACGTCTTTTCAGATATAACATCACTTAATGTGCATACTTGATAAAGGTCTTCTGCATTTGATCTCCGATTCTTCTTGAAACACCTTAACAAGCTTAGTTGTTGATCCCCGACAATTTCTTCCGTGGGTACGGTCTTCCCTGATCAGCTCCACACACACATTCTCATCTTAAAAGTGGCACAGCCCGCAGAGAAGTCAAATTTTACGTCCTTCTCCCAGATATTCTCAATACCCTAAATACAGTCCTCTATCAATTTATTTATTACTACGAACGTACATAAAGTTGCTACGTTTCCTATTCTTAATTCAATAAGAGTCTGTATCTTTACCTTCTGTGCACTGGTACCGATTGCACCTATAACTTTACAATTACTCACAGGGAAGTCTGGTAGTTTCCGGTGTCGCGTGAACCTCTCAAACCCTGCTGCGGAGATTGCATTTACATTTGCTTCTGTATCAAGAAGGACTTTAATGATATGGCCGTGGACTTCTGCATATATCGCCTGTATAGCAACGGTCGTATGCTTTGCTGAACAGCGCTGGAAGTCATGCGTAAGTTCATCTACTAGTCTCTGTCCGTCATTGAACTGGAACGTGACAACTCTCTTGTCAGAGCCCCTTACATCACAGCCGACCAATTATCCGGGGCACGATACGGTCGTATTTAGTGTAACGGATGGTTTCTGGGTTCGTCAGTGACATCCGTAATCACTGACGGTTGCTCTCTCCAGTCATTTATATTTGAAGATTGCTAGTTGATATTTTGTTGTTGCCAATTCAGATTATTCCCTTGGCTTTGGTGATTATTCTGACTATGTAGGTTGTGATTATTTTGATTCGTAATTTGCATCGGGTTGAATCTTCTCTCTTTAGGATTATTTTTCGCCCAGCGAGGTTGCAAATACACCGCATTGGCATTCAATCTTTGGCCGCCGTTCAGCTGTTATCATGCTGAGCTTCGAAGCCTGAGCTCTGCTGCACTCTACTATTATTATTGCCACTCGGTCCTGGGTGGTATGCAAAGTTCTTGTTTACATTAGTCGACGACCCATTCCAATGATTTGAAGCTCTTAACTCTTCGTTTAATAGGTCGATGGTGTCGACGACAGAGAGAAAGACTTCGACAATGCCTTCGGGAGCATACATGAGTTATCCATGTATCTCGACCGGTAGCTTTTTACCTTAATAATCTTCGAAATATCTACCTGTGGGACTGGAGAATCCTAATATCTACTTTTATTCAAATACTTCTCAAAGTACCGGCGCAAGTTTCCCACTCTTGACTGAAAATGGTTCTGGATTATGAACCTCTTTTTCCAGTCGTTCTTGAATTCCTACTCAAGAACGCTCGCTCAAAATCCTCGTAGGTGCCACAGGTTTCCATAATATCCGTGCATCATAAAGTATCTTTCCCTTGTACGTAGCCATAAAAGAAATCTTTTGTGCGTCAGTCCATGCACAGGGTAAGACACCTCGGAACGCGCGAATGAAAACGACGGGGTTAACAGTTTTCTTCTCCCAACAAAAGGCTTGGTACTGCCGGTGCTTTAGGAGCTTCTACTCCATTAACATTTGGGCGTATTAACTGTTGGGTGGTGTATTGCCATAAATAGATACAGACACCACATGTGCACTTTTCGTAGTAGGCGTCGGGCAACTCGTCACTGACGCCGAATTCATCACGTTTTGCTTCGGTTCGTCGGAAAATGTGACGTGTGTGTCAGAATCACTCGCACTTATTTCTTTTAGTGATTTGGAACACTCTTCAAGCGATATGGTTATATTGTCTTTCCACTTCGAGAAGTTTTGACCAAATTGTTGGCTTGTTGTTGTTGTTGTGGTCTTCAGTCCTGAGACTGGTTTGATGCAACTCTCCATGCTATATCCTGTGCAAGCTCCTTCATCTCCCAGTACCTACTGCAACCTACATCCCTCTGCATCTGCTTAGTGTACTCATCTCTTGGTCTCCCTCTACGATTTTTACCATCCACGCTGCCCTCCAATACTAAATTGGTGATACCTCGATGTCTCAGAACATGTCCTACCAACCGATCCCTTCTTCTAGTCAAGTTGTCCCACTAGCTCCTCTTCTCCCCAATCCTATTCAGTACCTCCTCATTAGTTATGTGATCTACCCATCTAATCTTCAGCATTCTTCTGTAGCACCACATTTAGAAAGCATCTATTCTCTTCTTGTCCAAACTATTTACCGTCCATGTTTCACTTCCATACATGGCTACACTCCATACAAATACTTTCAGAAATGACTTCCTGACACTTAAATCTATATTCGATGTTAACAAATTTCTCTTCTTCAGAAACGCTTTCCTTGCCATTGCCAGTCTACATTTTATATCCTCTCTACTTCTACCATCATCAGTTATTTTGCTCCCCAAATAGCAAAACTCCTTTACTACTTTAAGTGTCTCATTTCCTAATCTAATACCCTCAAAATCACCCGACTTCATTCGACTACATTCCATTATCCTCTTTTTGCTTTTGTTGATGTTCATCTTATATCCTCCCTTCAAAACACCATCCATTCCGTTCAACTGCTCTTCCAAGTCCTTTGCTATCTCTGACAGAATTACAATGTCATCGGCGAACCTCAAGGTTTTTATTTCTTCTTCATGGATTTTAATACCTATTCCGAATTTTTTTTTTGTTTCCTTTACTGCTTGCTCAATATACAGATTGAATAACATCGGGGAGAGGCTACAACCCTGTCTTACTCCCTTCCCAATCACTGCTTCCCTTTCATGTCCCTCGACTCTTATAACTGCCATCTGGTTTCTGTACAAATTGTAAATAGCCTTTCGCTCCCTGTATTTTACCCCAGCCACCTTTAGAACTTGAAAGAGAGTATTCCAGTCAACATTGTCAAAAGCTTTCTCTAAATCTACAAATGCTAGAAACATAGGTTTGCCTTTCCTTAATCTTTCTTCTAAGATAAGTCGTAAGTTCAGTATTGCCTCACGTGTTCCAGTATTTCTACGGAATCTAAACTGATCTTCCCCGAGGTCGGCTTCTACTAGTTTTTCCATTCGTCTGTAAAGAATTCGTGTTAGTATTTTGCAGCTGTGGCTTATTAAACTGATTGTTCGGTAATTCTCACATCTGTCAACACCTGCTTTCTTTGGGATTGGAATTATTATATTCTTCTTGAAGTCTGAGGGTATTTCGCCTGTTTCATACATCTTGCTCACCAGATGGTAGAGTTTTGTCAGGACTGGCTCTCCCAAGGCCATCAGTAGTTCGAATGGAATGTTGTCTACTCCGGGGGCCTTGTTTCGACTCAGGTCTTTCAGTACTCTGTCAAACTCTTCACGCAGTATCGTATCTCCCATTTCATCTTCATCTACATCCTCTTCCATTTCCTTAATATTGTCCTCAAGTACATCGCCCTTGTATAGACCCTCTGTATACTCCTTCCACCTTTATGCTTTCCCTTCTTTGCTTAGAACTGGGTTTCCATCTGAGCTCTTGATGTTCATACAAGTGGTTCTCTTATCTCCAAAGGTCTCTTTAATTTTCCTGTAGGCAGTATCTATCTTACCCGTAGTGAGATAAGCCTCTACATCCTTACATTTGTCCTCTAGCCATCCCTGCTTAGCCATTTTGCACTTCCTGTCGATCTCATTTTTGAGACGTTTGTATTCCTTTTTGCGTGCTTCATTTACTGCATTTTTATATTTTCTCCTTATTGTTGGCTTATCACATCATTATCGAGTTGCAGTTGTTCATTAACACATTGTGTCACCCTCTCTTCTATAACTGCGACTTAAACTAATTTAACAAGTTCCAATTTGGACACAAGAGACTCTACAGTTGTGGTAACATCTTTTACTTCGGTTTGTATTTTGAAGATTTCCTCAGGAACTTCCTCCTGGGATAGCTTAAGATTTGCCATTTCCGTAGCTAGATAACTTCGCATCTCAAACTCTCAACATCTTGTTTGGTTAGCAATGTCTCAACCGTTGCAATATACTCCTGCATAGTTAGCCTGATATTGGCTTGTACAGTTACTAGTACCTCCTGCTGCTTAACGAGACCGTCTTGTTTAGCAGAGAGACTTACATGTTCTACTGCTACAGTATGAACTATAGTAGAAATTTTGTCTTGTTCTGCTGCCATAGATTCTTGTGCAGAAGCTTTTCTAGACTGTTCAGTTGCTATAGATTGCACTTTAGCGGAGAGCGATTGTTGATTTGCAGTTAACGGCTGCGCCGCTTGGGATACACTATGTAGCAGATCTTTAATGTATAACTCCTCAGTCCTAGCTGTGGTCATTACAGGTACTGAAATATCAGTGGAAATTGAATATTATCCGTTGTATTATGTCTCCGTTCCATTCTCGACTGGACGCGTGTCCTAACCATAAATCACTAACCAAAAAGTTTTCACACGACCCACGTAGTTTCAAAATACACACATAAAAGTAGTACAAATCTACACATGAATTTTTTAAAATATACATCTATAACTAATAGAACAACTCGCGATGAAGACGCCGTCTCCCTTAGCAGCTACAATATTCACAGTCACCGTAAGATTTTCTTTTTCTGGAAACACTTTTAGAATGGTAAGGTTGAACAACAGTGGCAGTATGATATCTTCTGACTAACAAACTGGTCACTTAGGGAACGACTTGAACACACAAGCTGACGGCGAAATATTGCGCGTCGTTCGGACCCTGATAGTAGCAGATTCGCCCAGTATTGTAAATTCTCGAAGAAATCATTATGCACTGTATTGCTAAACACACTAATGAAGGTCAGAGGATCCAACATCGAATAAACGTTCGTAAACGGTATTTATCTGCTTTATTCCACAATTTCAATTTCTACTCTTGATAATCGCGATTACATGTTGACTTCTGCACTTCAGATTACTTCTATATGCAAACTTATCTGACCTAAAAAAAGCACAATGTCCAATCGGCATTTCTTATCTCCAACAATTACAAGGAAACATAGATGCTCCTTGTTTTTTTTTTTCAGCAAAGAACGTTGTCGTCAGAGCAAAGAGCGTTGTCATATCAAATTACGGTAGTGCATCAGCGCTGGTACTCGCAGCCGGAATACGAGGTGTGGCTAGGAAAAAACCGGACTAGTACTGGTGAAACAATAAAACGAATGCAATAAGGCTGAAAGTCGCGTGGCCTGTCACGTGACTCTCGCTCCGCCTACTGCTCGAGCTTCATCTGCCTCCTGCACTCAGTCTGCCTGTGGCGTCTGCTTTAAGTAGTTGACGTTTTGTCTGTGCGTCGGAAAATGTTGAGTGTACAGAAAGAACAGCATGTTAACATCAAATTTTGTTTCAAACTAGGAAAATCTGCAAGTGAAACGTTTGTAATGTTACAACAAGTGTACGGCGATGATTGTTTATCGCGAACACAAGTGTTTGAGTGGTTTAAACGATTTAAAGATGGCCGCGAAGACACCAGTGATGACACTCGCACTGGCAGACCATTGTGAGCAAAAACTGATGCAAACATTGAAAAAATCGGTAAACTTGTTCCACAAGATCGCCGTTTAACAATCAGAGCAGTGTCTGAGTTAACAGGAGTTGACAAGGAAAGTGTCGAACAAGTTTAACGATTTTTTCAATGTTTGCATCAGTTTTTGCTGACAATGGTCTGCCAGTGCGAGTGTCATCACTGGTGTCTTCGCGGCCATCTTTAAATCGTTTAAACCACTCAAACACTTGTGTTCGCGATAAACAATCATCGCCGTACACTTGTTGTAACATTACAAACGTTTCACTTGCAGATTTTCCTAGTTTGAAACAAAATTTGATGTTAACACGCTGTTCTTTCTGTACACTCAACATTTTCCGACGCACAGACAAAACGTCAACTACTTAAAACAGACGCCACGGGCAGACTGAATGCAGGAGGCAGATGAAACTCGAGCAGTAGGCGGAGCGAGAGTCACGTGACAGGCCACGCGACTTTCAGCCTTATTGCATTCGTTTTATTGTTTCACCAGTACTAGTCCGGTTTTTTTCTAGCCACACCTCGTATTATAAACATATTACGTTAGTTAGGCGCATCACATATACTTTTCAAGGAGTTTACCGGAACCTTAATACATGTTTGTTTGCGAGAGTGGAAACTGTAATCTAAGTTAAAGGTGGTGCAACACGAAACTGAGCTTTAGTATTATGTATGGAGGGCGCCTAAAAACCCGACCGTAGCAATCGTGCTAGAATTTTTCATTTTTACATAAACCTTCTTTATAGAATGAGTAATATGTATTCGCAAAATTTGCATTGCTTTGAAATATTGCGTTATTATAGGATATGGAAAAGCGGCCAGTGGTGTTTTAATGGGAATACCGACAGAAACGAGCAACAAACACACGGTATAAGAATTGGTACTGCATTGCTGAGACAATGATGTACCTGCTACTTTGTGGCGTGGCCTCTTAGACGATAAGCGCGTACATGCAATGTGCAAGAGTTGCCCCCGTTTAGTCTCCATGGTGGTTCATCACTGTCATTGTTGGACATCGGTTGTATAACAGAACAGCACCATCCCTAATCTGGAAGTTTTTACGGAATACTGTATCAATGAATTACAATGCTCCACTTCTTTTAAAAGATTAAAAACGGGAGAAGCCACAACAAACTTGTGACTTAATATAAGCAGTAAACATAACTTGACAGTTCCGTCATAGTTTAGAATAAAAATAGAAATTAGCAACCTGTGTATAACTTGCCTTGATCTGATTGTAGCCCTTGAAAATGGACAAACTAACACGAAAAACAGGGTTCTTCAACCTCTGTTTTCTTCCTTTAACAAGCTGAAGAAAAACCACTGCAACTGTTATAAATCCTTTATCGAAGTGTTTACAACACCTGCAGTGATTTTTATTCGACATGCAAAAGTTTGGCTGTGGATGCCCGTACAGTAAACTGTTAGGATCGCCGTTTAGCACTTACTTTTCGTAATGCCCAAATAGTAGTATGAAACCCGATTACACCATGATTATTGAGCGTCGTTTCAAAACATTGTGATTGTACTGGCTATTTTTTTTTCTGTAAGTAGAGCGCTTATCACTTTCGAGGAATGCAGTGAACTGAGGATGGACAGCATTTTTTTTTGCCTATTTAATTCTTTTCCTCTGTGTACATAGAACTTGGGCGATTCAAAATTTTTCAATATGTGTGCGATTTCTACGTTTGCTACACGATTTAATAGCAATAAAAAACGGAAAATCGGATGTTTCAGGAATCGGTTATTTTGAGCTGTTTTAACTGATCGGTTAAAGTGACGCTGAAGAAAAAAACAGGATGTGACCGGAAACCGGTTGTTTCAGCCCTAACCGCCATCCCCGCCAGGTAGCCCTATGCCGTGGTTCGCCAAATGCAATGCGACGCTTAGTCTGAATCGGCAGATGATAAGCTCTGTTGTTGGAAAGACCAGTGGTATCATTAGTTCATTTACCGCTCACAGACGGAATCTCATGGAAAAAAGAAAACAAACGAAAAATATCTTATGCCAGCAGATCCATACTTTCCATGGCCTTCTGCACATTGCCACAGAAATAATCAGCCAATACTTGTACATACACTGTCTGACAAAAAAAGTGAAACACTCAGAAACCCGGGTTCCCGGGTTCGATTCCCGGCGGGGTCAGGGGTTTTCTCTGCCTCGTGATGGCTGGGTGTTGTGTGCTGTCCTTAGGTTAGTTAGGTTTAAGTAGTTCTAAGTTCTAGGGGACTGATGACCATAGATGTTAAGTCCCATAGTGCTCAGAGCCATTTGAACCATTTGAACACTCAGAAAGGAAGGAGGAGTCGAATTGAAACTTCCTAGATTGATTGGATGCGTTATGTGATTTCAGAGACAGAGGCAGAGAGAGAAAGAAACAGAGGGAGAGAGAGAGAGAGAGAGAGAGAGAGAGAGAGAGAGAGAGAGAGAAAGAGGGCGGGGGGGGGGGGGGGGCTAGAGAAAGAAGGAGAGATAGTCAAACGTACAAAGCACTTGACAGTTGAGCATAACCATATGTTAATCTTTCTTCTTGTTTTTCTTGGGCTGCTAGTACTTGTACCAACAATCATGAATTAATTATGCATTGAGCCATTATTGAGGAGACTTTTTTGTAAAATATTAGGTTGGTGCATAAGTTCGTAGTGTTTTTGTTTTGTATGTTGGTATTCCATTTGCTATTGGTTTATTTATCGATTTCCATTTTTTATTTGTATTTCACTGTCATCGTTTGATTGTTTGAAACTGTCATTTCGTCTTTCGGAGATGGTGAGTGGAGCTATGGATACTAGAAAATGAAGTACGAAGTGATGAAATCGGAATCCGAGATATTCATCTGTTTCAGTTCAACAGAGCGATGGCAGCAGCGGAGACAGCCAGAAACATTTACGGCATGTGTGTGGATAATGCGACTGGACGGATCACAACAAGAAACGTTTCCTCGTTTTCAAGAGGACCGTTTTGGCAATAGTGACTCTCCACCTTCAGGGAGACCTTCGGAATTTGAAGAAGATCGTTGTAACGCATTACTCCATAATGAGTGTGCTCGAGAACTGGCAAATGTGATGAACTGTGATCATTCCGCCATCGTGCGATATTTGCATGCAATGGGAAAGGTTAAACAATTGGATGTGTGGGTACCGCATGCTTGAAGCCAAAGTCACAAAAATCAGGGGATGGCCGCATGTACATCTCTGTTTGGTCGTCATCAACTAGCTCGTGAGCAACACTGGACACTCCTATCTTCCGTCGTTACTGGTGACGAGAAATATTGTCGTTATGCTAACATAACGAATAGTTGAGCCCAAAAAATGCAGCAGCTCCTGGTGCAAGGACTAGCGCGCATGCACAGAAGATAACGTTACGCATCCGGTGAAAAGGCGACTGTGTGGTGTACTGCGAATTGCCTCCCTGAGGTTTAACCATCAATGCTGAACTTAATAGTCAAAACGAAGACAGCAGACGCAGTCCAAGAGCAACCACTAGACTGACAAAAAACACTACACAGGAATTGGGTTGGGAAGTCATTCCGCACCCACCTTGTTCACCTGATGTTGTGCCCCCAAATGTTCACCTTTAACACTCTCTATTGAACAACCTCTAAGGAACTTCCTTTTCCGATTAAAATGCACTCCCAACATGGCTCAACGAGTTCTTCGCCTCAAATCCACGTGATTTCTACAGTCGCGGAATCGAAAAGTTATCCCAAGGCAGACAAACTGTTGTAAACAGTGAAGGAGAATACATTATTGATGACTAAAGTCTCTGTGTATATGTCACGTTTATTAACCTACGGCAAAACACTTCGAAGTTACGTACGAACCCAATATTAGTTCATAGTGTTTCAAAATCTGGAGGAAGGGGTGTAAATTACAATACTTTGTTGTGGAACTCCAGTCTTTTGTCTGTATTTCTTGTTCTGTCAGTTGCTTCGTTACCTTTCGTCCTCCTGGGCTTGTACTGTAGCCGGCCGCTGTGGCCGAGCGGTTCTAGGAGCTTCAGTCCGGAACCGCGCTGCTGCTACGGTCGTAGGTTCGAATCCTGCCTCGAGAATGGATGTGTGTGATACATTTCGGTTAGTTAGGTTTAAGTAGTTCTAAGTCTAGGGGACTGATGACCTCAGATGTTAAGTTGGTTGGTTGGTTTGGGGAAGGAGACCAGACAGCGAGGTCATCGGTCTCATCGGATTAGGGAAGGAAGTCGGCCGTGCCCTTTGAAAGGAACCATCCCGGCATTTGCCTGGAGCGATTTAGGTAAATCACGGAAACCTAAATCAGATGTCCCATAGTGCTTAGAGCCATTTGAAGTTTGTACTATTATGACGCACATGTTTATATCAGTTTCGTTAAGTGAAACTAATCACTCTTTTTTGTCCAAATATTGTCTAACTGCCTTCCGTTTATACTAAAGTTACCCTTTGTATGTTTTTAACAGGTTTTGTAACGAAGTGTGGGTGAGTCTTGCTGTGTGAACGGCAGTAACCGTCTTGAGCGAAGTATACATAACCGCCACTAAGGTCATCTCACCAATATAACCACGAACTACAGTAATTGAGAACCTACATATAATTTCGTTAAAAAAGTCCGACAGCCCAGTGCAAAACAAATTAGCGCTCTTGAGATTTTCGAAATCTTCAAGGTAGAGAAAATGCGAAACCAGGCCAGTTATTCCGAGAGAACGATATTATGTCTTATAAATTTTAAACCCGGTTCTAGTTACGTTGAATTAAACTTGCGACCGTTCGTAGGACTATTAAAATAGATCCTGAATGTCTTGCATACGTAATTTTATTCTAAAATATGTATATTTCATTATTATTTATTTCTTTTTCGTATAACATAACTAAACGTAACCCCCCCCCCCCCATGAACCATGGACCTTGCCGCTGGTGGGGAGGCTTACGTGCCTCAGCGACACAGATAGCCGTACCGTAGGTGCAACCACAACAGAGGGGTACCTGTTGAGAGGCCAGACAAACGTGTGCTTCCTGAAGAGGGGCAGCAGCATTTTCAGTAGTTGCAGGGAGAGCAGTCTGGATTATTGACTGATCTGGCCTTATAACACTAACCAAAACGGCCTTGCTGTGCTTGTACTGCGAACGACTGAAAGCAAGGGGAAACTACGGCTGTAATTTTTCCCGAGGGCATGCAGCTTTACCGTGTAGTTAAATGATGATGGCGTCCTCTTGGGTAAAATATTCCGGAGGCAAAATAGTCCCCCGTTCGGATCTCCTGTCGGGGACTACCCAAGAGGATGTCGTATCAGGAGAAAGAAAACTGGCGTTCTACGGATCGGAGCGTGGAATGTCAGATCCCTTAATCGGGCAGGTAGGTTAGAAAATTTAAAAAGGGAAATGGATAGGTTAAAGTTAGATATAGTGGGCCTTAGTGAAATTCGGTGGCAGGAGGAACAAGACTTCTGGTCAGGTGACTACAGGATTATAAACACAAAATCAAATAGGGGTAATGCAGGAGTAGGTTTAATAATGATTAGGAAAATAGGAATGCGGGTAAGCTACTACAAACAGCATAGTGAACGCATTATTGTGGCCAAGATAGATACGAAGCCCACGCCTGTTGTTTGTTGTTGTGGTCTTCAGTCCTGAGACTGGTTTGATGCAGCTCTCCATGCTACTCTATCCTGTGCAAGCTTCTTCATCTCCCAGTACCTACTGCAACCTACATCCTTCTGAATCTGCTTAGTGTATGCATCTCTTGGTCTCCCCCTACGATTTTTACCCTCCACGCTGCCCTCCAATACTAAATTGGTGATCCCTTGATGCCTCAGAACATGTCCTACCAACCGATCCCTTCTTCTGGTCAAGTTGTGCCACAAACTCCTCTTCTCCCCAATCCTATTCAGTACCTCCTCATTAGTTATGTGATCTACCCATCTAATCTTCAGCATTCTTCTGTAGCACCACATTTCGAAAGCTTCTATTCTCTTCTTGTCCAAACTATTTATCGTCCATGTTTCACTTCCATACATGGCTACACTCCATACAAATACTTTCAGAAAAGACTTCCTGACACTTAAATCTATACTCGATGTTAACAAATTTCTCTTCTTCAGAAACGCTTTCCTTGCCATTGCCAGTCTACATTTTATATCCTCTCTACTTCGACCATCATCAGTTATTTTGCTCCCCAAATAGCAAAACTCCTTTACTACTTTCAGTGTCTCATTTCCTAATCTAATACCCTCAACATCACCCGATTTAATTTGACTACATTCCATTATCCTCGTTTTGCTTTTGTTGATGTTCATCTTATATCCTCCCTTCAAGACACCATCCATTCCGTCCAACTGCTCTTCCAAGTCCTACTACAAAAAATGGTTCAAATGGCTCTGAGCACTATGGGACTCAACTGCTGTGGTCATAAGTCCCCTAGAACTTAGAACTACTTAAACCTAACTAACCTAAGGACAGCACACAACACCCAGCCATCACGAGGCAGAGAAAATCCCTGACCCCGCCGGGAATCGAACCCGGGAACCCGGGCGTGGGAAGCGAGAACGCTACCGCACGACCACGAGATGCGGGCACGCCTACTACAGTAGCACAAGTTTATATGCCAACTAGCTCTGCAGATGACGAAGAAATTGAAGAAATGTATGATGAAATAAAAGAAATTATTCAGATAGTGAAGGGTGACGAAAATTTAATAGTCATGGGTGACTGGAATTCGGTAGTAGGAAAAGGCAGAGAAGGTTCAAATGGTTCAAAATGGTTCAAATGGCTCTGAGCACTATGGGACTCAACTGCTGAGGTCATAAGTCCCCTAGAACTTAGAACTACTTAAACCTAACTAACCTAAGGACAACACACACATCCATGCCCGAGACAGGATTCGAACCTGCGACCGTAGCGGTCGCGCGGTTCCAGACTGTAGCGCCAGAACCGCTCGGCCACCAGTGGCCGGCGGCAGAGAAGGAAACGTAGTAGGTGAATATGGATTGGGGCTAAGAAATGAAAGAGGAAGCCGCCTGGTAGAATTTTGCACAGAGCACAACTTAATCATAGCTAACACTTGGTTCAAGAATCATAAAAGAAGGCTGTATACATGGAAGAACCTTGGAGATACTAACAGGTTTCAGACAGATTGTATAATGGTAAGACAGAGATTTAGGAACCAGGTTTTAAATTGTAAGACATTTCCTGGGACAGATGTGGATTCTGACCACAATCTATTGGTTATGAACTGCAGATTGAAACTGAAGAAACTGCAAAAAGGTGGGAATTTAAGGAGATGGGACCTGGATAAACTGAAAGAACCAGAGGTTGTAGAGAGTTTCAGGGAGAGCATAAGGGAACAATTGACAGGAATGGGGGAAAGAAATACAGTAGAAGAAGAATGGGTAGCTCTGAGGGATGAAGTAGTGAAGGCAGCAGACGATCAAGTAGGTAAAAAGACGAGGGCTAATAGAAATCCTTGGGTAACAGAAGAATTTAATTGATGAAAGCAGAAAATATAAAAATGCAGTAAATGAAGCAGGCAAAAAGGAATACAAACGTCTGAAAAATGAGATCGACAGGAAGTGCAAAATGGCTAAGCAGGGATAGCTAGAGGACAAATGTAAGGATGTAGAGGATTGTCTCACTAGCGGTAAGATAGATACTGCCTACAGGAAAATTAAAGAGACCTTTGGAGAGAAGAGAACCACTTGTATGAATATCAAGAGCTCAGATGGAAACCCAGTTCTAAGCAAAGAAGGGAAGGCAGAAAGGTGGAAGGATTATATAGAGGGTCTATACAAGGGCGATGTACTTGAGGACAATATTATGGAAATGGAAGAGGATGTAGATGAAGATGAAATGGGAGATATGATACTGCGTGAAGAGTTTGACAGAGCACTGAAAGACCTGAGTCGAAACAAGGCCCCCGGAGTAGACAACATTCCATTAGAACTACTGACAGCCTTTGGAGAGCCAGTCCAGACAAAACTCTACCATCTGGTGAGCAAGATGTATGAGACAGGTGAAATACCCTCAGACTTCAAGAAGAATATAATAATTCCAATCCCAAAGAAAGCAGGTGTCGACAGATGTGAAAATTACCGAACTATCAGTTTAATAAGTCACAGCTGCAAAATACTAACGCGAATTCTTTACAGACGAATGGAAAAACTAGTAGAAGCCGACCTCGGGGAAGATCAGTTTGGATTCCGTAGAAATGTTGGAACACGTGAGGCAGTACTGACCCTACGACTTATCTTAGAAGCCAGATTAAGGAAAGGCAAACCTACGTTTCTAGCATTTGTAGACGCAGAGAAAGCTTTTGACAATGTTGATGGAATACTCTCTTTCAAATTCTGAATGTGGCAGGGGTAAAATACAGGAAGCGAAAGGCTATTTATAATTTGTACTGAAACCAGATGGCAGTTATAATAGTCGAGGGACATGAAAGGGAAGCAGTGGTTGGGAAGGGAGTGAGACAGGGTTGTAGTGTCTCCCCGATGTTATTCAATCTGTATATTGAGCAAGCAGTGAAGGAACAAAAGAAAAATTCAGAGTAGGTATTAAAATACATGGAGAAGAAATAAAAACTTTGAGGTTCGCCGATGACATTGTAATTCTGTCAGAGACAGTAAAGGACTTGGAAACGCAGCTGAACGGAATGGATAGTGTCTTTAAAGTTGGATATAAGATGAACATCAACAAAAGCAAAACGAGGATAATGGAATGTAGTCGAATTAAGTCGGGTGATGCTGAGGGAATTAGATTAGGAAATGAGACACTTAAAGTAGTAAAGGAGTTTTGCTATTTGGGGAGCAAAATAACTGATGATGGTCGAAGTAGAGAGGATATAAAATGTAGACTGGCAATGGCAAGGAAAGCGTTTCTGAAGAAGAGAAATTTGTTAACATCGAGTATAGATTTAAGTGTCAGGAAGTCATTTCTGAAGGTGTTTGTAGCCATGTATGGAAGTGAAACATGGACGATAAATAGTTTAGACAAGAAGAGAATAGAAGCTTTCGAAATGTGGTGCTACAGAAGAATGCTGTAGATTAGATGGGTAGATCACATAACTAATGAGGAGGTTCTGAATGGGATTGGGGAGAAGAGAAGTTTGTGGCACAACTTGACTAGAAGAAGGGATCGGTTGGTAGGACATCGGTAAAATCGGTAAGCGGATCTAAATCCCCTATTCAGTCACTCGTTGACCACGATGGCACCGAAACAGAGGACGACCGAAGAAAGGCAGAAATACTGAATTCAGTGTTCCGAAACTGTTTCACTGCGGAAAATCGTAACACGGTCCCTGACTTCAGCCGTCGCACGGACGCCAAAATGGAAAATATTGAAATAAACGATATCGGAATTGAAAAACAACTGCTATCACTTAGTGGCGGAAAAGCATCCGGACCAGACGAGATACCCTTAAGATTCTACAGTGATTATGCTAAAGAACTTGCCCCCTTTCTATCAGCAATTTATCGTAGATCTCTGGAAGAACGTAAAGTACCTAGCGACTGGAAGAAAGCACAGGTCGTTCCCATTTTCAAGAAGGGTCATAAATCAGATGCGAATAATTATAGGCCTATTTCACTTACGTCAATCTGTTGTAGAATAATGGAACATGTTTTGTGTTCTCGTATTATGACGTTCTTAGATAATACAAATCTCCTTCATCATAACCAACATGGATTCCGCAAACAGAGATCATGTGAAACCCAGCTCGCCCTATTTGCCCAAGAAATTCACAGTGCCGTAGACACTGGCGAGCAGATTGATGCCGTATTCCTGGACTTCAGGAAGGCATTTGATACGGTTCCGCACTTACGTTTAGTGAAAAAAAATACGTGCTTACGGAATATCGGACCAGGTTTGTGATTGGATTCAGGATTTCCTAGAAGAAAGAACACAACATGTCATTCTTAACGGTTCAAAATCTGCAGATGTAGAGGTAATTTCGGGAGTACCGCAAGGAAGCGTGATAGGACCTTTATTGTTTACAATATACATAAATGACTTAGTTGACAACATCGGTAGCTCCGTGAGGCTATTTGCAGATGACACGGTTGTCTACAAGAAAGTAGCAACATCAGAAGACTCGTACGTACTCCAGGAAGACCTGCAGAGGATTAATGAATGGTGCGACAGCTGGCAGCTTTCCCTAAACGTAGATAAATGTAATATAATGCGCATACATAGGGGCAGAAATCCATTCCAGTACGATTATGCCATAGGTGGTAAATCATTGGAAGCGGTAACGACCGTAAAATACTTAGGAGTTACTATCCGGAGCGATCTGAAGTGGAATGATCACATAAAACAAATAGTGGGAAAAGCAGGCGCCAGGTTGAGATTCATAGGAAGAATTCTAAGAAAATGTGACTCATCGACGAAAGAAGTAGCTTACAAAACGCTTGTTCGTCCGATTCTTGAGTATTGCTCATCAGTATGGGACCCTTACCAGGTTGGATTAATAGAAGAGATAGACATGATCCAGCGAAAAGCAGCGCGATTCGTCATGGGGACATTTAGTCAGCGCGAGAGCGTTACGGAGATGCTGAACAAGCTCCAGTGGCGGACACTTCAAGAAAGGCGTTACGCAATACGGAGAGGTTTATTATCGAAATTACGAGAGAGCACATTCCGGGAAGAGATGGGCAACATATTACTACCGCCCACATATATCTCGCGTAATGATCACAACGAAAAGATCCGAGAAATTAGAGCAAATACGGAGACTTACAAGCAGTCGTTCTTCCCACGCACAATTCGTGAATGGAACAGGGAAGGGGGGGATCAGATAGTGGTACAATAAGTACCCTCCGCCACACACCGTAAGGTGGCTCGCGGAGTATAGATGTAGATGTAGATGTAGATGACATGTTCTGAGACATCGAGGGATCACCAATTTAGTATTGGAGGGCAGCGTGGAGGGTAGAAATCGTAGAGGGAGACCAAGAGATGAATACACTAAGCAGATTCAGAAGGATGTTTGTTGCGGTAGATGAAGAAGCTTGCACAGGATAGAGTTGCATGGAGAGCTGCATCAAACCAGTCTCAGGACTGAAGACCACAACAACAACAAGAACTAGACGTACAGTCAATCAGGGTAACTTTTTACCAGTCAGGGTATCTTTGTACCTCTTACGACTTTTGTTTGAAATCGCTGCTCCTCCTCCTACTTGCATTACTTTGTACTAGTAGTAACAGTTTTGTTACCTCTGTGGTTTCTAATTGGTATTTCTGTTCTCTATCCAACTTCTTACAAGCTCTTAAGCTTGGAATTATCCTTTAAGTGCGTTGGTTCTGAAGAGAGCTTCTAACGACAGTTAAATTGAACAATCCCAAGTCGGTACAGATATATCGATATTTCAAAGTAAACTTGCAGTATTGAATTAACATTATTTGTTTGTACTTGTTATTAACACCTGATTTTCGTCTGGTAGGCTCCAAATTTACCCAGACTATTAATACAGGAAAAATTCTTTGTTTTTTTTAAGGCTTATCTAAAGTTATGCTGAGTGATAGTGAAACTTTTTACTTGTATTGAAACTGAAATTTTACGGTGTACGGCACAGTTAGTACACATATTTATTTCCCCAAGCACTCAATAAATATAGATGTAGAATTTTACATTGTCGATTGTGATGTGTAAATCATTTTAAGTGTAATGGTAAAAATTGTTAACAAGTTACCCTAACTGACTGCACATATTAATATTAAAAAGTTCGTAAAAATTAAAAGGGAACGAAATTTTACTGAAAAGCAGCAACAGATTTAAAGAAATGAATAAAAAATAATACACTCAATAAATTCTTGCGAAGATATTACTAGCCGGCCGGAATGGCCGAGCGGTTCTAGGCGCTACAATTTGGAACCGCGCGACCGCTACAGTCGCAGGTTCGAATCCTGCCTCAGGCATGGATGTGTGTGATGTCCTTAGGTTAGTTAGGTTTAAGTAGTGCTAAGTTCTAGGGGACTGATGACCTCAGAAGTTAAGTCCCATAGTGGTGCTCAGAGCCATTTGAACCATTTGAAGATATTACTATTAGCAGCTGCATCACAAGTAAGATAATGTACCGCTCACTCCCCCTAGTTCTGCTTTCTGTAGCTCTGAAATCTCTTTATTTGAGGCTTTAAAAGTAGAAAATGGAGTGAATGGTGAAATATGTAATTATTGCACATTTTGTAAAAAAGGTCACAACATGGCGGGTATCCATAATTAGGCACGCGCAGCGTTTAATAGCGATTGGCATTTGTCTCTCAAAGAAGCCTTCAGTGTTGGGCTGCGCGCAAATACCATCTGTAAGTTAACAAGTCTGCTTCCGGCGCCACAGCAGTAAGAGCAAACAATATGAAAATTGCGAAGAAAAATGCTCGGAACATAAAAACCTACTTACGTTTCGTAAGTAAAGTTACAGTGCAATCTTCAGCATGTGACCATTTAAAAGGAAATGCAGATACAGTGACCAGATGAGAAGAAATGCGGATACCAATCAAAAACGCGAAGAACTGCAAGTACCGACTTATTTACGTGAAGAACGAGAGGTGAAATGTTTTATAATATACAAATACAGTGAACAGCCGGAACATTATGACCACCGACTTACTGTCGATATAAACACGTCCAGGCAACAGCAGCGTCACGTGGCGAGGAACGCCTGCTAGTCAGACACACGCACGGTGTATGTATATCAGTGAGTTTGATGTCCGTGTGTAGAATGGGGAAGGTGTGCGATGTATCTGTGTTTGACCGAGGGCAGATTGTTGACGTTCCGGAGGTTAGACTCGAGCAGTCGGGTGTTCAAGGAGTGCTGTCATGAGTGTCTTCAACACGTGGCGAAACCAAGGAGAAACCACGTACAGACGTCGTGCGGTTGGGCAGCCTCCGCTCATCACAGATGTCGGACGTCGTAGGCTGGGCAGACTGGTGAAACAGGACAGGCAGCGAACTGTGGTGGAACTAACACCAGACTTTAGTGGCGGACAGATTACAAGAAGGTTGTAGTGTCCCTTTTGCAATATTCGCCCTAATCGAGGTGAAACATAAATAAAAATGACTGTATGTGACCGAAAATGAACTGCAAACATCGATTTATCTGCGAAAGATAATAACACTAACTGTAAAAATATACAATATACACTCCTGGAAATGGAAAAAAGAACACATTGACACCGGTGTGTCAGACCCACCATACTTGCTCCGGACACTGCGAGAGGGCTGTATAAGCAATGATCACACGCACGGCACAGCGGACACACCAGGAACCGCGGTGTTGGCCGTCGAATGGCGCTAGCTGCGCAGCATTTGTGCACCGCCGCCGTCAGTGTCAGCCAGTTTGCCGTGGCATACGGAGCTCCATCGCAGTCTTTAACACTGCTAGCATGCCGCGACAGCGTGGACGTGAACCGTATGTGCAGTTGACGGACTTTGAGCGAGGGCGTATAGTGGGCATGCGGGAGGCCGGGTGGACGTACCGCCGAATTGCTCAACACGTGGGGCGTGAGGTCTCCACAGTACATCGATGTTGTCGCCAGTGGTCGGCGGAAGGTGCACGTGCCCGTCGACCTGGGACCGGACCGCAGCGACGCACGGATGCACGCCAAGACCGTAGGATCCTACGCAGTGCCGTAGGGGACCGCACCGCCACTTCCCAGCAAATTAGGGACACTGTTGCTCCTGGGGTATCGGCGAGGACCATTCGCAACCGTCTCCATGAAGCTGGGCTACGGTCCCGCACACCGTTAGGCCGTCTTCCACTCACGCCCCAACATCGTGCAGCCCGCCTCCAGTGGTGTCGCGACAGGCGTGAATGGAGGGACGAATGGAGACGTGTCGTCTTCAGCGATGAGAGTCGCTTCTGCCTTGGTGCCAATGATGGTCGTATGCGTGTTTGGCGCCGTGCAGGTGAGCGCCACAATCAGGACTGCATACGACCTAGGCACACAGGTCCAACACCCGGCATCATGGTGTGGGGAGCGATCTCCTACACTGGCCGTACACCACTGGTGATCGTCGAGGGGACACTGAATAGTGCACGGTACATCCAAACCGTCATCGAACCCATCGTTCTACCATTCCTAGACCGGCAAGGGAACTTGCTGTTCCAACAGGACAATGCACGTCCGCATGTATCCCGTGCCACCCAACGTGCTCTAGAAGGTGTAAGTCAACTACCCTGGCCAGCAAGATCTCCGGATGTGTCCCCCATTGAGCATGTTTGAGACTGGATGAAGCGTCGTCTCACGCGGTCTGCACGTCCAGCACGAACGCTGGTCCAACTGAGGCGCCAGGTCGAAATGGCATGGCAAGCCGTTCCACAGGACTACATCCAGCATCTCTACGATCGTCTCCATGGGAGAATAGCAGCCTGCATTGCTGCGAAAGGTGGATATACACTGTACTAGTGCCGACATTGTGCATGCTCTGTTGCCTGTGTCTATGTGCCTGTGGTTCTGTCAGTGTGATCATGTGATGTATCTGACCCCAGGAATGTGTCAATAAAGTTTCCCCTTCCTGGGACAATGAATTCACGGTGTTCTTATTTCAATTTCCAGGAGTGTAGATCGTTAGATGCAGAAAGGACATTATTTTTAGTGTATGAGATTATAATGTGTAAGTAATTAAAAGAAGTATTATTATCTCTGTAAGAGTATAAAACACAATGCAATGCTCACTCTTCTGTCTAGTCTGTTTTGTTCTGTTCGTTCTGGTGTTACCTGGAATAAGGTACGCAAGCTATTTTGCTGCGCTAGCATTTGTTTCTGTCGTAACGTAATTGCAAATATTTAATGGTGTAAACTGAGTCCAATAAGAATTTATTAGTATAAAGTGATCTCCGTGTGTTATTTCAAGAACCTACGCCATATTTATCGTATGAAAAGAATATTTAATGAAAATTATTTAGCATGTTTCCAGCTGCTGCGGAGCGAGTAACAGTGATCTCTGATTGTTAACAATTAGCCACCATTACGCGGTACATTTAAAAATATTTTTTCACAGCACAATGTCTGATAGCCGGAGCGGAAGAAATTATGTAAAAATATTCAGTTAGAATAATTGAAGTAATCCAGTGAAATAATTTTATTAAAACTTGTCTATTTTCTGTGATAACTGGAGCTCTGTAATACTACGCTATTGCATTTACAGTAATTTGTAGGGAGCCTGGCGCTCGATAAAACCAGATATAATACGTAATTGGCAACCTACGAAATTCATTATTTTGCTTATTATATCTCTTTTGTATTTTTTTGAAAGCTAAAAGTAAAAACTAACTCCACTAAAAATCAAAGGACAAACAAATTTACTAGGAGAGTGTTTCCTTTTTTAAGAGATATAATAAGGTCTGAATGCATACTGCACCGAACACTCCTAGCGATGGGCCTCCGCAACCGACGACCCACGCACGCGGCAATGTTAACGACACGACATCGGCAACTGCGACTGGGGCACGTGACCATCGGAACTGGACGTTGGCGCAGTGGCATAGCGTTACATGGCCTGATGAATCCCGATACCTTCTTCATCATGCCGAAGGAGGGCGCGACTGTGTTGTCTTCCAGGGGCACAGCTCCTTGACAGCTGTGCTGCGGGATGGGTACAAGCAGGCGGCAGCTCGACTATGCTCTCAGGAACATTCACGTGGGCATCCATGGGTCGAGTTGAGCTCGAGCAAGGAATTGACGCGGCCGAGGAGTATCGTACACTGATTGCAGACGAATTACCTCCTTGCATGACGACGGCTGTGGCATTTTTCAGCAAGATAATGCTCCATGTCACAAGGCCAGGAGTGCGATGGAGTGGTCCGAGGGACAAAGTGGCGAGTTCCAGTTTGTGTGCTGGCCGCACAACTCTCCAGATCTCAATCTGATCGAGCACATCTGAGAAGTGATTGAACGTGGCCCCCATACCCGGAATTTATGGGAATTAGGTGCCTTGTGTGTGCAGACATGGTGCCAACTCCCTCCAGCAAACTACCAAGGCCTCACTGCTTCCGTGCCACGACGCGTCGCTGCTGTTATCCGTGCCAAAGGGGGACATGATCATCTGGCTGATCAGTGTATTACAAATAAAAAAAAACTGTATCGTTCTGGATCCCACTGAAGATGCCTTTAAGTAAAGGGAGAACACGTATGGAAGAAATAAAATACGTTGCAGTAAGGAAAGGCGGTTTTAATTTACAAAACGAACAGATAACTGACATCTTGGATATACGGGAATCCAGCCGGATGTTCGCGTCGTTCTCGCACGATATTTTAACAGCGTGCCTCGCTGTCTTCTTCAGGTGCTACCTGAGACTGGTTCTTGGGTCGATCGAGTCCAGTATTTATGCCTGGGAGGAGCTGGGCGTTCCCTAATCGGTCCGCGCCGGGTCGAGTGTTCCATCTGTGGTCCGCGCCCGCCAGGCTCGGCATCAACGGACCCCTCCAGTCGCAGATGTTCCGACTGCCGCCGGCGCCCGTTCTGGCCGTCCTCAACGGATGTGGTTATTATCTGAGGACGTTGAGGACGGCCAGAACGGGCGCCGACGGCAGTCGGAACATCTGCGACTGGGGGGGGGGGGGGGGTCCGTTGATGCCGAGTCTGGCGGGCACGGACCACAGATGGAACACTCGACCCGGCGCGGACCGATTAGGGAACGCCCAGCTCCTCCCAGGCATAAATACTGGACTCGATCGACCCAATCCCAATCCTCTCACTGATGTTCAACTACTGCCTAACGACAGAAACAATCCCAACTGCGAGGAAGACAAGTAAGACCATAGTGATCCCCAAACCCGAAAAACCACGAACGGACCCCCTCTCCTACCGACCTGCCTCACTACTGGTCGTTATAGGAAAAACTTATGAACGTATACTCACCGACAGATTGCGAAAATATGTGGACAACAAACAACTACTCCCCCTACTCCAAGTCGGCTTCCGTCAGAACAGACGTAATACAAAGAAAAGCAGCAAAATACCTGACCAAACTAGAGACATGGATGACTAAATGGAGAATCCGACCCAACCCGACTAAAACACAACTAGTCCTAGTCCAACACCGCAACCTCACGAAAAAACGACAGCAAAAACAAGAAGACATAACACTCCGACTATGGAACGAACCCCTACAACTGACTGACTAGGCGAGATACCTCGGTGTCTACCTAGACAAACACCTCAACTACCAAGCCCACCTGCAATACCTGCTCAACAAAACGAGGACACGACAACAGTTAATCCGACAAGTACAAGGACGACTGTATGGCTGCTCCACCAGGACAGCCATACACACATACAAGACATACATACGACCAATATACGAATACGCCGCTGCACCACTAGGCGGAATACCAAAGACAGTAGCAAACAGACTGTACTCGACAGAACGCCGACTACTACGCAGCATAGCAAAACTACCATGCCGCACCCCTAGCGACGAAGTATACGAGACGACAGAAATAACCCCTCTGCAAACAAGACTGACAAAACTCAGAGCAAGATACGGCTCACACATCCTACACAAACGACCCGACATGGAAGACATTCTGACGACCAAGCCACGCACAGCAAGACGCCCAAAAAAGAAATACATTTACCCGGCGTGTACAGTAGCACAAAATACAACAACTGAGTTCCCCGACTTAGCACCCACAAAGACACAACTGACAGGAGGCGAAACCACCCCACCCCATCTAGACAAAAGACAATAGCACAGCAACAAATGATCTAGTGCACCACGACAGCGCCGGCCGCGGTGGCCATGCGGTTCTGAGGCTGCAGTCCGGAACCGCGGGGCTGCTACGGTCGCAGGTTCGAATCCTGCCTCGGGCATGGTTGTATGTGATGTCCTTAGGTTAGTTAGGTTTAAGTAGTTCTAAGTTCTAGGGGACTTATGACCTAAGATGTTGAGTCCCATAGTGCTCACAGCCATTTGAACCATTTTTTGAACCACGACAGCCCCTCACACTCAACACACTACACACCCCATAGAACAAAACACAATAACATTAAGGAAATCATAGACAAGATAAGAACTATTGTTAACAAAAAAGAAAAAAAAAACCAGCTCCAAGTACCACCAAAGGGAAAGGAGAATATGTAAAACTAGAATAAGGCAAAAAAACATTGTAGCAACCACCTCCAAGTACTACAAAACAGGAAAGGAGAACCTGTAAACATTAGTATTAGATTAGTCTAAGCTAGAATATATCATCCAGAACAACATACTCCATCACATAGAAGTATTACAGAGGGAAAAATAAGTGTAAGCGCTGTAAAAAAAAATCCCCCATTAGAATAATGTGTCACTTCCAGCTATAAACTAATTTCAATTAAGTAAACAATTAGTTTTATTAAGTTAGTTATATTGTTAAACACGTTCAGTTAATACATAACAAAATTAATCAATATTCTCTCACATTGTATACACCAAAAAATAACGTAAAATTAAAGATACCCAACATAAGATAATAGCATGTAATCAGATATATAAGAAAAATGGAAATAAAATAAAAATGTACCCTATGGCTGATAAAGGGCAAACAGACAAGCCCTAAAACAGCCCGCCTTCTCCCATTAGGAGAAGGAATGAAAAGTGCAAAAAAAAAAAAAAAAAAACCAAGAACCAGACTCAGGTAGCACCTGAAGAATACAGCGAGGCACGCTGTTGAAATATCGTGCGAGAACGACGCGAACATCCGGCTGGATTCCCGAATATCCAAGATGTCAACAGATCGCCGGGAAAGCATGAAGAATTATATCTATAAACTGTTTACGTACATGCCGCATCGCGACCAGGAAAAGTTCCCACAAACTGTTATGTACTGTACATAAATATGGTTACAGCGAGAAAACAGCTAAATATGATTGCTTGAGTAAATCCAGAGACTGAATTGGATCAGGTGGGGGATGGCGAATTAGACACTAAAAACTCAAGTAACGTTACAGCTGCGACTAGTGAAGTTACGTCGCCGACTGCAAGTGAAAGTATTGCTGGATCTGATAAAGCAGCACAAGTTCCTATCATGCAGTTATTCTAGGAACTAAAAAATAAAATGACTACTGTGAATCAGAGACAGAGAGGAACGAAGCGGCAAACAACCTGTCAGATCTGGCTGCCAGTCACGTGATCAAAGAGTTGCCACCTAAATTAGAAACCGTAAATCAGGAGAACTCAGACTTGATAACTACCATTAGAAGTATAGTCCTGAGTCTATAGAAAAATTGACGGGAAATCTTAGTATCTTGCAATTACAGCAATAAAGTTTTAAATTTACGCTTCAACAGGTAGTGGTAGTAAGCCAAGTAGAGGATCTTTGTAATGATCATGAAAGAAAACTGGATAAAGTTTCAAAGCAAAAGGAAGAGTAAATTACAGAACTATTAGAATCAATTTAAAGAAAGTCGTACAGCACTTTATTACCAAAGTGTATTCCGAACACTGACTTCGCATCAAATCAGTCAGAAGAATAATGACAGCGCCGGTCGGGGTGGCCAAGCGGTTCTAGGCGCTACAGTCTGGACCCGCGCGACCGCTACGGTCGCAGGTTCGAATCCTGCCTCGGGCATGGATGTGTGTGCTATCCTTAGGTTAGTTAGGTTTAAGTAGTTCTAAGTTCTAGGGGACTAGTGACCTCAGACGTTAAGTCCCATAGTGCTCAGAGACAGCCAAGAATGAAGACAGATTGCTGAGAGTTGTCATGTTTATCATAGTACAATACCGAATGATGAAACGCACTGTAGAAATACGTTACCACAAAACCATACAAATATGGTTATGGGGGTGGAGAAGTTTTGACCGTGATAATAATAGTTTCTCTGGGTGATAGTTTTTCACAAGTCTGGGAGGCGACTCGGTGCTTAGGTAGCGTCGTGGCCGCTAGATGGCTTTGGTGCTGCTCCATGCAAATCCTACTACTCGCCAACAGTCATGGGAATAAAGTATTGTTTCAAGTCCTCGCCATATTAAAAACTAAACTCCTCCCGCACAGGCCATGAAGGCCGAAAAGAACCGACCGGTCGCCGTGTCAGCCTCAGCCGACAGGCGTCACTGGATACGGGTATGGAGGGGCATGTGGTCAGCACACCGCTCTCCCGGCCGTATGTCAGTTTACGAGACCGGAGCCGCTACTTCTCAGTCAAGTAGCTCCTCAGTTTACCTCACAAGGGCTAAGTGCACCCCCGCCTGCCAACAGCGCTCGGCAGACCGGATGGTCACACATCCAAGTGCTAGCCCAGCCCGAGAGCGCTTAACTCCGGTGATCTGACGGGAACCGGTGTTACCACTGCGGCAAGGCCGGTGGCCCCTCGCCATATTAAACACTAAATAATTGTTATGAAAAATATTAATACATGATACACTCGTACCAAATAAAATTTCGTGACGGAGGTTCATACACTCCTGGAAATGGAAAAAAGAACACATTGACACCGGTGTGTCAGACCCACCATACTTGCTCCGGACACTGCGAGAGGGCTGTACAAGCAATGATCACACGCACGGCACAGCGGACACACCAGGAACCGCGGTGTTGGCCGTCGAATGGCGCTAGCTGCGCAGCATTTGTGCACCGCCGCCGTCAGTGTCAGCCAGTTTGCCGTGGCATACGGAGCTCCATCGCAGTCTTTAACACTGGTAGCATGCCGCGACAGCGTGGACGTGAACCGTATGTGCAGTTGACGGACTTTGAGCGAGGGCGTATAGTGGGCATGCGGGAGGCCGGGTGGACGTCCCGCCGAATTGCTCAACACGTGGGGCGTGAGGTCTCCACAGTACATCGATGTTATCGCCAGTGGTCGGCGGAAGGTGCACGTGCCCGTCGACCTGGGACCGGACCGCAGCGACGCATGGATGCACGCCAAGACCGTAGGATCCTACGCAGTGCCGTAGGGGACCGCACCGCCACTTCCCAGCAAATTAGGGACACTGTTGCTCCTGGGGTATCGGCGAGGACCATTCGCAACCGTCTCCATGAAGCTGGGCTACGGTCCCGCACACCGTTAGGCCGTCTTCCGCTCACGCCCCAACATCGTGCAGCCCGCCTCCAGTGGTGTCGCGACAGGCGTGAATGGAGGGACGAATGGAGACGTGTCGTCTTCAGCGATGAGAGTCGCCTCTGCCTTGGTGCCAATGATGGTCGTATGCGTGTTTGGCGCCGTGCAGGTGAGCGCCACAATCAGGACTGCATACGACCGAGGCACACAGGGCCAACACCCGGCATCATGGTGTGGGGAGCGATCTCCTACACTGGCCGTACACCACTGGTGATCGTCGAGGGGACACTGAATAGTGCACGGTACATCCAAACCGTCATCGAACCCATCGTTCTACCATTCCTAGACCGGCAAGGGAACTTGCTGTTCCAACAGGACAATGCACGTCCGCATGTATCCCGTGCCACCCAACGTGCTCTAGAAGGTGTAAGTCAACTACCCTGGCCAGCAAGATCTCCGGATCTGTCCCCCATTGAGCATGTTTGGGACTGGATGAAGCGTCGTCTCACACGGTCTGCACGTCCAGCACGAACGCTGGTCCAACTGAGGCGCCAGGTGGAAATGGCATGGCAAGCCGTTCCACAGGACTACATCCAGCATCTCTACGATCGTCTCGATGGGAGAATAGCAGCCTGCATTGCTGCGAAAGGTGGATATACACTGTACTAGTGCCGACATTGTGCATGCTCTGTTGCCTGTGTCTATGTGCCTGTGGTTCTGTCAGTGTGATCATGTGATGTATCTGACCCCAGGAATGTGTCACTAAAGTTTCCCCTTCCTGGGACAATGAATTAACGGTGTTCTTATTTCAATTTCCAGGAGTGTATTATTCTATACATCTACAGATACGCACTGAGGTACAAAGTTCATGGGCTACCTCCTAATATCTTGTCGGACTTGCTTTTGCCCGACTCAAGTGCAGCAACTTGGTGTGGCATGGACTCAACAAGTCGCTGGAAGTCTCCTACGGAAATATTGAACAATGCTCCTTTATAGCCTTTCATAATTTTCAGTGTGTTGCTGGTACAGGATTTTGTGCAGGAAGTGATCTCTCGATTACGTACCGTAAGTCTTCGATGAGATTCATTTCGGGTGCTCTGAATGGCCAAATCATTCCCTCGAAATGTCCAAAATGTTCTTCAAACCATTCGCGGGCAATTGTGGCTCGGTGAAATGACGCATTCTCATCCATAAAAATTCCATTGTTATTTGGGAACATAAAGCCCGTGACTGCCGATTAATGGTGTCCAAGTAACCGAACATAACCATTTCCAGCCAACGGTTGGTTCAGTTGTATCAGAGGACGCAGCTGACACCACGTAAACACCGACCACGCTACTATAGAGCCACGACGAGCTTACACAGTGCCCTGTTAACAACTTGGGCCCATGACTTCGTGGACTCTGCGCCACACTCGAACCCTATCGTCAGCTCTTACCAACTGAAATTTGGACGCCTCTGATCACGCCACGGTTTTCCAATCATCTAGTGTCCAAGGAGCCCAGGAGAGGCGCTGCAAGCGATGTCGTGCCGTCAGCAAAGGCACTCGCGTCGATCGTCTGCTGCCAGAGCCCATTAACGCCAAATTTCGCCGCACTGTCCTAACAGATACTACTGTCGTACGTCCCACATTGATGTCACGCAGTGTTGCTTGTCTATCAGCACTGACAAATGCAGCTACTCTCGGTCGTTAAGTGAAGGCCATCGGCCACTGCCTTGCCCGTAGTGCGAGATAATGCCTGAAATCTGGTAATTTTGGCACACTCTTGACACTGTGGATCGCGGAATATTGAATTCCGTAACGACTTCCGAAACGGAATGTCTCACGCATCTAGCTACAGCTACTGTTCCGCTTTCGAAGTCTGTTAATTCCCGCCATAATCAAATCGGAAACAGTTTCACCTGAATCACCTGAATACAAATGACAGCTTTGCCCTTGCACTACAGCCATTTTATATCTCGTTTACTGCCATGTGCATACGTGCATATCGCTATATCATTACTCGTACGTCACCTCAGTATACAGTCCTCCCGCCGGCGTTTTTTTCTGTTTGTATGGACAGATTAGCAAGGAGTGGGAGCAGCATACATTGAAGTGCTCAGGAAAATCTACGAGAATTCTTCAGCTTGTGTTAACATCGGCGAATCAACTCAAGAATTCCGTATCATGAGGGGTGTCAAGCAAGGCATCCCATCTCCCGAAAACTGTTCTCTGCTGTATTGGAAATGACTATGTCAAAGCTGAGTTGGGAAGGTAAGGGAATTAGAATTAATGGAAGAAGGCTTACCAACTTGAGATTTGCTGATGTTATTGCCTTACTGGCCAAAGACTTCGCAGAGCTCCAAAACTTAGTTACAGATCTTGCATCGGAATGTCAGCGGGTTGGCTTGAACATGAACCTATCCAAAACAAATGTAATGTCCAACAAATGGGTCCCAGCTGGAGATGTGAAAGTCAAGGACAGTCTATTAGATGAGGTCAGTGAATATGTCTATCTTGGCCAGATTATAAATATGGAGGGAGACATAAGGCCAGAAATCTATCGACGCCTCAAGCTTGGCTGGCAAGCATTTGGGAAGAATTCAACAGTATTCAGATCAAAAATGCCAGTAAATCTGAAGAAAGCAGTATTTGATCAATGCATTCTTCCTGTGATGACGTGTGGCTGCGAGACATGGACACTGAACTCATTTACAAAAGGAAACTTAGGACAGCACAGAGAGCCACGGAGAGATCAATGCTGGGCTATACAAGAAAGGATAGGAAAAGGGCAGATGACATCCGGTCTGTGACGAAGGTTAATGACATCTTAGAGACAGTAGGTTCCTTGAAATGGCAGTGGGCTGGCCACGTCGCAAGAAGGAAAGACAAGAGATGGACGAAGCTAGTACTGGAGTGGAGTCCGAGAGAGCACCGGAGGCCTAGAGGAAGACCACCAGACAGATGGGACAAAGACATCAAGAAGATCGTTGGTAACACCTGGTAGAGAACTGCCCAAGACCGTCCCACGTGGAGAAGACTGCTGAAAGCCTACTTGAATCTACGACTCGAAGAGGCCACATCATTTAATGAATTGGCTGATGATGATGATGATGATGATGATCATGTGATGATGATGGGCAGATTAAACTCAGATACCTCTGTAGCGATTTTGATACTGTTTTCACTAATAGATTCCGACTGATTCATTACGAAGGTTTGTCTAAGCTGAAAACTTAACACAGACATGTTTTCGCTGGGCTATCGACAACACATCAGATGTACGGAATGTCGCTCCTTTTTATGATTTTCCAATGCGTAACGCTGATATTATAAACGGCAACGCCTTTTTCTTAGTGCAGTTTAATATTTGCTTAGGAGTGCCTGCTGCTTTTCAACTTTTATATTAAATGGATCTTGAGTCGATTTTTGCTGGACTAAAGCAGTCATGTCTCTACATGCTATACTCATAAATTTGAAACAGTTCGAAGTATGAAATATTACAGAGTTACTAGTCCCTTCCACCAAAATCTAAGCTTCCTCCTGTTGCACCTAGGCTAGACAAGGCATTTCCATTCAGTTATGTAAATTCGATGTACAAGGGTTGGAACTTAAATAGTGGCAACTATTTATTCACAACCGTTATAAAAGAGTTGCATGTTTGCACCTGTTACTGTCCTTCGAAGTAGCCACCAACGTTGGGTAGAACCCGTTGCCAGCGATGTGGAAGGCATAGTATACCGTTAACAGAGCCTGTTCTGTTGATGTTGCGAATGGAGCGGTCTACTGCCTGTCGAATCTCTGGAAGAGAGGGAGTTTGAATATGGTACGATCTATCTGCAAATCACTCCGCATGCGCAATTTTCGCGCCTGCGCATTCTTTGCGCACCAGTTATAGAAATGCGGTCGATGTGCGGATACCGTCAGCCGTACCTAGCCACCAGCAAGGCTGAACCAGCTGAAGAAGTTGGACAGTTGTTTCAAGGAAATATTGTGGAATTTGCACAACGCGATCCGGCGGCAAACTCGTGAAGACTATTTACCACATATCCGCCGGGATAGCATAAAGAGTCACAGTGTCTAGATATGCTACAGAACGTAACTGCAAAATTATATCATTGTACGAAACATAGTTTAGGAGTTGATGCGTGGAAAATTAACTGTTTCAGACACGGGAGACGAAATATTTTTAAAATCAGGGGTGCGGGTTGCTGGTTTTTAAATTATTAAAGCAGCCGCTGGTAGATGAGCACGTATTCTAAAATTCTTACAATTGTAAACTCGATCTAAACTCACAAGTAGCATTTTTTTTATTTTTTCTTACATAAAATTTCTAATTTATATGTATAAATGAAATTTAAATGTTCTTTTGTACGAAACCATAAATCTTGGAAAGTTCTTCACCTATTTCTTCGGAATTTTGACACAACGTTGCGTACAAATACGGACTTGTTTGTATGTACCTATTTTGTAATAGATAAAGGGGAAATGTTCTTACCAGAAATCTCGATATGTTCTTGACCGGTTCATTTCTAATTTTTACACCATCCTGTAATGAACATTCGGACGGACGTAGGAGAGAAACGTTGCTAGCAGACAGGAAAGTTGTATTTGTAGCTCATCGTCGTATAATTAGAATATTATTGCAGAACCTCAATTACTTATAGCAACAAACAAGGCCCAAAGTCAGAGAGAGGGGGAAGAAGAGGTGACAGAGTGGTGGAAGGGAATGAACAGAAAAAGTGGGAATAAGAAGATAGAATTAACAAGACGAAATGTGAGGAGGAGGGGAGGATGGATATAGAAAAGGGGGAGAAGGTGGTGGACAGAGGTGAAGGGGGAGGGAGGCAGGAGGAGATGGAGAGAGAGAGAGAGAGAGAGAGAGAGAGAGAGAGAGAAGAGAGGAGAAGGTAAACATGCAAAGTGGGAAGGAGGTAATGGACAGAAACAGGAGAAGATGGAGAGGGAGGGGGAGGAGAAAATAGAAAAAAGGACAGAGGAGGCCACATACAGAGAGAGAGGGGGGGGGCAGGAGAAGATGGAAAAAGAGGGGAGCAAAGATGGACGCAGAGAGGGGGGAGAAGGTGATGGACAAAGGGAGGCGAAGGCAGAGACGATGGACGAATGGTGGGGAAGAGGAAAAAAAATGGTTCAAATGGCTCTGAGCACTATGGGACTCAATTGCTGAGGTCATAAGTCCCCTAGAACTTAGAACTACTTAAACCTAACTAACCTAAGGACATCACACACATCCATGCCCGAGGCAGGATTCGAACCTGCGACCGTAGCAGTCGCGCGGCTCCGGACTGAGCGCCTAGAACCGCTAGACCACCGCGGCCGGCGGGGAAGAGGAAATGGACAATGACAAGGAGGGGGGGGGGAGGGAGGGATTAAGATATGGGTGATTTTTCTTTTCTTTCTTTTCCACTTAACAAGACTGACACTTGGCCGGAAAAACTAATTAATAAATGGAAATGTTAACTGACAAACATTGAATCATGTCTTTTTTTAAATAAAAATTAATAATGGCATGAACATACGATGATTCATAATGAATCAAAATTTGATACATCAATAGCGCTTTTCTATTTCTAGAGACTAATCAGTATTATTTATTTATGAATTTGTCTTGTTTCACAAAAACTCTTGTCGCACGTCCGCATGAAATTTTGATTTATTTTCAAACGACAAGTAATTAAAAATAAAAGATGTTATTTTTATATGAAACAAGGATTTAATATTTGTTAACTTTTACAATTGATAATAAATGTAGAACTGAAATAAAAGTAGAAAAAGAGTCGCTACTACTACGTTTAGAGCCAGTGGATTTACGATCAGAAGAATGTGAAGCTGTGCACTCAGCTACCGGAACTACCGGCCACCATGTCAACAAATAACGAATGTTTTGCACTTGACAGTGCTCAGAAATCTTCAAATTTACAAAGGTAATTGATTTGGACTTTATTTTACAATTGCATCGTTCTACAATCAAAAACTTATGCCCGAGCACTGAGCTTCATAAGTTTGATGAAAAGGCAAGATGGACAGTCTGCTTTTGGCCAGAAGGCCCATCGCATTTTCAAACCTTTACTTTCGAATCTTTTTAATCCCGGAATTTCCTTTCAGCTTTTTCAGTGTTTCTTCGACACCCGAGATAAATAACAATAGAAGCTCCCACACTTCTTTATATGAACAGCTGCTTTTTCATTTCCCAGTTTCATTACGTTTGCGAGTCTCAACATTTGCGGTATGTCCTTCCCCACGAAAACAGATGTTCTGACGCGGAACATATCCAACACGACAGCATCGTAACTTGCCGAAGACTTTTCTCACTCGCAAGTAATGCTGTCGGTTATTAGCATTTTCTCCGTTTTAGTACATTTTGCAAAGAAGATGCAGTATACATTAACATCAACGCTTACTTTGTCTTTAGTAGACTTACGCGAGGTTATGGGTCGAAGCTCCTACAGTTAATCTCCTGAACATCTCAAATGCACTGTGTGTGCATACACGCAATAAATGCAGTTACCTACGCGCTCCATGGAACCGGATGGTGGGGAATAAATTCAGCGCCTAAGCATCATGGCCGAGGTGTAAATTACGTCTGGGGCGTCTATTAGCGCTAGAGAGCTAGTTAGCTAGAGGAACGCAGACAGCCGGTCGGAGAGGCCGTGCGGTTCTAGGCGCTACAGTCTGGAACCGAGCGACCGCTCCGGTCGCAGGTTCGAATCCTGCCTCGGGCATGGATGTGTGTGATGTCCTTAGGTTAGTTAGGTTTAAGTAGTTCTAAGTTCTAGGCGACTGATGACCTCAGAAGTTAAGTCGCATAGTGCACAGAGCCATTTGAACACAGCCAGTGCTCTATTCTATGACTTGGGGTTGACGCAGAACCTCACAGGTAGCTTGGGCCAATCCCCCAGAGCAACAAAGTGCCGCGTTCCACCCTTCGCAACCTGGCAGCTAAACTTATATTGACATGTACAATAGCTGGCGTCATAGTCGTGTTGTACACGGAGGACCGTAGCAGTGGAACATGTCGAAAAATTGAGGTAATGTGAGATGAGTGAGACGGGTGTGTGTGTGTGCCATGTTGGAAGCCGCCGTCTTGGCTGCTACACCTACTTTCGTCATCGTCATGTTGTTTCCAAAGATTCCGCTATAGCACATTTCGAAGTTAGTAACAAAATCATTCCCTTCTTTTCCGAGATCTTCTAGTATCTCTTTTAAGATCCGCTTTGTAGTGCAGGGTCTTCTGGCAAATTCTATGACCTGGCATTTTCGTGAGATATTGTCTCAAATTTTCATGATATTTTTTGAATTTTTTCATATGTTGAAAATACTTAATTATGATTTAACATTTTCATTTCTGCAATTTTGTCATATGATCACATGTTGGAGACCGTGGCTGTTTTTGAAGATCATTCCCTTTTCGAGTGTTTGTTTCCATAACGTTCATCCAATCGATGTAAATGCATTCACACTGCATCCTCGTTGTTGCACACGTAATAGTTCTCACTGTACACTGTACTGTACTCACTGTTGATGGTGTTAGGGCAGCAACCAGCCACAAATTTACTTTGAGTTCCTTTATTCAAAGGAAACCGTTATCGGTTTCGAATCGTTGCGATTCATCATCAGACGGTTTACACGCTTTCTTTCTACATTTGGTGTGTTTTTATAGATTAATTGTCCTAAAATATAAATAAAACATAATTACAAACACGCCACACACAGATGGTTGCGTTGCAGATTTTCGTTGTATGTGACTTACGTAAGCTCTTTGTATGTACCAAAACATGTGGTGCGTGGTTGTAATGATCTCAGCGACAAATCTAAAGTGTACAGTGAGAACTATTACGTGTGCAACAACGAGGATGCAGTGTGAATGCATTTACATCGATTGGATGAACGTTATGGAAACAAACACTCGAAACCGACGTTTCACGTAAGTCACATACAACGAAAATCTGCAACGCAACCATCTGTGTGTGGCGTGTTTGTAATTATGTTTTATTTATATTTTAGGACAATTAATCTATAAAAACACACCAAATGTAGAAAGAAAGCGTGTAAACCGTCTGATGATGAATCGCAACGATTCGAAACCGGTAACGGTTTCCTTTGAATAAAGGAACTCAAAGTAAATTTGTGGCTGGTTGCTGCCCTAACACCATCAACATTTATTTTCATTTCCAGTTATGTCTATTCTTGTGCAGCGCTTCGTCCCCCAGCTTCATTTCTCCTGTTTGAATTTCCTTTTCTTTTCTTTTCTTTCCCTTTCTTTTTTTCTATGCTAATCCAGCTCTCACTTCCATAGAACAAGACAGGAACCACTATCACTTCATAGAATTTCAAGGTGGTCTCTTTTTGCACTTGATGGCTCACGTTCTGCTAATGGTACCACAGATTGTTTGGACTTTTCTGTCGCTTTAAAAATCAAAACTTTTTTCACAGCGGAAGTAGGAGATGCGAGACGTTCTAAAACTCAGTTATCTAAAACAATTTTTGATGTACTCGGTGTTGTACTTATTATGCTATTATTTTCGTTTTATTACTAGAAATTTTATATTGTATTTCTTGTATGTTTCATTGAGCGGATATACTAATTTCTCATCCACCTGCCAACAAAAGCACATTCAGGTACTCATTGTTCGCCATCTTAATTTCACTGAGGTCTTTCCATGTCAAGTCATTCAGGCCATTACACCCATTATCTAGTTGTGTACTGAGATTTTGTGTACTACTTTTGTATCTAATATCAGGAACTTCAGCCAATTTTTATTGCTTTATATACATTCTGTTGGTAGCAATTGCTGGAAGTTTGATGCTATGCGTTACTTCAAGGCAAACTGTAAAATTTTGAAAGTTGGCTGCAGTTTATAAACAAAATACGGTTTTTTCCCTGAATATCCTTACAGACATGTAATTTCTGAAAACATGTTAGAATTGTCCAATTAAACTTTTGTAAATTAATTTTATTTAATTTTATTATTAAATTAGAAAAAAATATTTCGTAACACAGTGAAAAAATTAGAAAGTGATCTACAAATAATAAAGTTTCATCACAAAAAAAATCAGTTTTGAGAAATGAATAGCGCTGGGGAAGAGAAATTATATATATATATACTGGAGAGAAATACAACTACTACCCAAGAGACATAAACAAAGTAAGTACACATAACAATATCCAAATTGAACAAAAATTGAAATATATGAAACAAAATGACACACTATAAAATATAGAGCAACTTGTACATTACATGACATATGAATACTTTGTTACCTCTGCCATAGCCAAATTAATTCACTGTAAAAATATATTGTATTTTCTTTATAATATTTAAGCATGTAGACAAAAGCCAATATTGTCAACAACTCACAAAATTCGGAACTACACATGTGGCGAGACACTTTGATGCTTAGATAATATTTTTTTGTATGAGAACCACTTTTCTTCCACCAACTTTGAGGACTCTTTGCTCAGAGAATAAGTACGGCCTGTTGCTGTGCTGATATCAGCTTCACACAGAATATGAGACAAAGAAACATTACAAACATATTTATAATGCCAATACAAGGACGGGTATGGTCCATGACGATGCGTGAACCTTACTGTAACATCTTCTTCACAATTCAGGTTCTCAACAATTTCCGAATGCCAAGAAGAGTCATATGCAAACGCAACATAGCAGTTGGGTTACACAGTGCCTTCTGGCATTAGTGACGGAAGTGCATCTGAGAAATCATACACGATACTAAAATCCGTATCACAGCTCAGCCCTTTTGCTCGAATCTTGGTTGATGATACTTGTACAATGTGATGTAGAGATCGTGTTCCAGGAATTGTTTTTGCACTTGTGAAGTGCTGAGAAAGATAATGTCTGACTTGTACCATTTCATATTTTGAAACAAAGACAACTGAAATGTCTTGCAGGTTCTCGCGACAGAATTCAGATGCCTATGAAGCTGTAAGTATTTGATCTCTATAAACGTTTTGCAAACTTGTTTTTGTGACAGGTCTTTTAACAGTGCCACCAATACATCACAGTGAGATTTTCCATGGCTGGTAGCAAAAAAGGATCAGCTGCACTTTATGTTGAAGTCGTGTTCGTGGTAGCAGATATTTCTGAAATTATTACAATTTTTGTATTGTGCAGCATAACAATCAGTGAAATATTCAACATATGCAAGATGAATTTCGGGTAAGTCACACTTAAAATAATTCAGTACAGTCTTCTGAGTCTCGTACACCAAGGCAACATCGTTTTCTAGATCATCAGAAACAATACAAATACTTTTTGCATGCAACTGTTTGTCCTTTCTGTAATATATATGGACAGTGTGAAGCGTGCAGTTGCCATTGTTCCGTTGGTACCCCTATACTTAATCTTGAACAACAAAATTGAGATTTTCACTGAAATCCAAAAAAAAAAAAACATAGACACTGATCGTTCATCAAGTGTTTCCTTCTTCAATTTCAGACAGTCAGATTGTGATTGAGAAACAAAAGAGTGTGGAATAATTTTTTCAATTTTCTTAAATAGTGTGTCACAGAATTCTGATAGAGAAGTGATTTGAACACAATTAATACCCATTGACTGTACTGGACCATCTCATCAGGATCATAGTCTTCTATTTCATTTTCTAAGTGGGTTTGAAGCAGTGAACTGTTGGGGCATTTTTCACACAGACGAAGCATACAAGTTCGGTTATTTATATCACATGTTATTATTTTAATTAGATCTTTAATAGAAATGGAATTTAGAAGCAATTTAACGTTTTGGTGGTAAATGCACACACATACTGTATGTGTTACTGATGATCCTGCAAGTATGCACTATTTTGGTAAAGGGAAGGAAATTTTGGCACAAGGTTAAGTAACTGAATTTTTTCACGATTATTTGCATATTCAATTTTCTGTTTCATTTTGTCTATGTGTTCATCATGAAGATTTGCCTTTTCTCCCTGTTCTGTTAAACTACTGTCAAGGATAGTGCTTGCATCAGAGGCCAGCTCAACTTGATATGTATGTGAAATTTTAGTTTTTCAGAGCACCTGCAGCTGATTCCAATTTTCACTTGGCTGCTGCATACCAACTACGCCGAGCAACTGAATGCAGCTTTGCAGGAGATACTCCTAGGCTTGTACTGATAACAGATTTTTCAAGAGTCTGCACCTTCACATTACTATCTTTTTTATAGTCTGGTGATGAGTCGTCACTTACTTGTTTTTCATTAATAAGTTTGATACAGGTTGGGCACATTGTCTCCCCAGGAATAACGCTAAACCCTCTCATTTTGAAGGTCTTTGCCTATTTTAAACAAATTTCCAGATGAAACAGATGGTTTATGGGCGCTCGAAGAGATCACAGCAAATTTTCTGATGTAGGGAGAATCTGCGCAGGTGCCTGCCTTTGTGTTAGCGGGATACAGTTCTAGAGAGCTTTGTTTCACTATTTTTGCTGACTTATTGCTAGGTGTTTTAGAGCTATTTCTCAGTCAACATTACGAACCCATTTCGCTGAAAACTCACTTTCTGTCATTTTTGACGTTGCGGTGTGCGTACTGTAAGACTTTCGGTACACGCACCATCAGATTATTTGACTCGTTGCTCTAACGAAGTAGGCGAGTGTCAGCAATATGTCTCGTGGTCTTATTGTGGCGTGTTTATCTTCTGCCGTTAGGTCAGACGACAGAAATTCCACTTGCACGCTTAGAGTAGCAGATTGACGGTGACCAACTTTAAACACAACTTGATTAATTTTCACACTCATTTATTAAAAAAATAACCACATAAAATTACTTAACTTGATTCTGGATGCTATTTACAATTGACAATCTGAAGTTCCTTTGGTCTTGGTACGTTAATCGTATTCTCACATATCTCTGATACTTGACAAAGTGTCTATACATTTCTCTTCATGGCTATGTACAGGAATATGATAATCTTATTAGGCGCAGACTGAAACTTGACTATACACTGGTACAGACAAATGCAGACTAATGCAGACTGATGCAGACTGACACTCGTTATAATACCTCGCGCGTTCAGGTATCAATGTGCGAGTGTGATCCGCGAGGAGAAAAGGTTCTACGTTAGCAGCAATCTCATTGGCTGCGTTACATATTAATACGCGGATTGGCGGAAGCAGAACTTGGTCTGTCTCTAAGACAGCGCCATCTCGTAGTGCGGAGACGGACGGGCGCTGCGCCTGCGCTGTTGTGCTTAGCGGGGCGCGCTCTAGTGGGAAAGTTGTGTACGCGCTGACTACGCGGAACTATGTACACAACACATGTGGTATATGTCGAGATTTTAAAATAAATGACTTATTAAACTGAGACTTGATCTGAATCTCAGAACCGAGCTTTTGCTCTATGTTTTTGGTTTGGCGACCCTTCAAGAACAAATATGACCACTGTATTCCTAATTTACCTGTTTCATAACCCCTGCATTACTAATTTACCAGTCTCATTGTGGTGATGTTCCACTGCAAAGTAGGTGCCAACCCTTTTGGTGTAAATATTAAATATGACAGTCCTTTGATCATCGGTTATGACTTACAAGTATCTTCAGACTTTACAAGTATCTCACTGATATCCCTACAGACGTAGTAAAGGCATGTTAGAGAGACTAAAGTAAATATAGGCAGTAGGCGTTAACTGTTCAACGTTTGACATTAATTAATATAGAGGTAATAATTTATTATATATATATTTGTTAGTTGTTTAATAACTGAAGTATTCACTTTGGTAAATATTGATAATTCAGTGGAAAGCGTTGCTGCAAGGAATTTGCGGCAACGGCGTAATGCATGTTTGTTTAGGTAATACACGAATCCACTGATTTCTTTTTGAGTTATACCTGTAAGTCTCCTTGCTGGATTGATATCACCGGCCACTAACTCCTGTCTTGCACTAACCTCTCCACCTAAAAAATTTGCAGTCTCTTTCCTCGCTCATTATCTTACTAGTCCACCTAACTTTGGACATCGTTATGCAACACCACGTCACGAACGCTTCGTTTGCCTTTTTTCGTTCCCAACAGATTACGTTTACTTTCCGTAGAATGCTGCGCTCCAGATGTACATTCCAGAAATGTCTTCCTCAAATAACGGTCAGTGTTTCATACCAATAGACTTCTTTTGGCTAGGAATACAATCTTTCTCTGATCTAGCCTGCTCTTTATATCCTTCTTGCTTCATCTTTCACATGTTGTTTTCGATCCATTGTGGCACAGTTTTTTAACTTTGTCTAATTCGCAGTCACCAGTTTTGCTGTAAATTTTACCGCCAAACTCGCTACTGCCATTCCTCTCTACTTTCGTCTTTCTTCGTTGCTCATGAGACTTTTCATTTAACAGGTCCTGTAGTTCTTCTTCAGTTTCATCAGCCTAACCTTATCATTGATATTCTTCCACCCAGAATATTAACACAAAACTTTTAACTTTTCTTTTATTTACGTCATAGATTCTTGTGTATATAGGTTCAACAGGAAGAGCGAGAAGTGACACCTTTGCCTTGTACCCTTTCTAGTGCGAGCATTACATTTTTGGTCTTCCATTCTTATTTTTACATGCTGGTTCGTGGATGTATTTTACACTACCCGTCTTTCCGTACAGCTTACATGTCTTTTACTGATGATTTTGAACGTATTGCACCATTTTACATTTTCGAACACTTTTCCCAGGTCGACAAATCCTGTGAATGTGTCTTGGTTTTTCTAAATTTTTGGTTCCATTATTAACGTTAGACCTACCTCACAGGTACCTTTACTTTTCCTAAATACAAATTTATCGTCATCTATCAGCTTCTAATTTTTTAAATTATGTGTTAGATAGAGCAGCAATCAGTCGTAGAATTAAGTTGCTTTAATATGACATTTATAGTCACAACGCAGATCAGATTTCGACCTGTGTCACGTCATTATCAATGCTAAAACAAATACAAGAGTATATATTACAATGTGATTTACAAAAGTTATAAGTCCATCACATCGTTCTCTTTTAATGTTAACATTACATACCAGTGCGGAATTGTAGCAGTTGTTCGTGCTCAAGTGAATGCTTACACAATTCAACCATTACTGTCGTAAGATTATATGTTGGTTTCACAGTACATATCGGTTTTGCGTATGGCGCCCTCTATGAGCTGCGCCTGAAGTTTACAGTTTCGACGACATTTTTTGTAATATTTATGTTGTATAGTAACTAGGTAGTAAGATGAAATTATTTCAATATGTCGCACTTAGTGGCCGAGAAATAAGAACAATATGATAAAGCGTGATCTTTTGAACACTTATTTTGAAAAATGACAGTTTTGCGTATTAATCTTTGCTAATGGTTTGAGAGTAAATCGGAGAAAGACGAAGGTAATGAGAAGTAGTAGAAATGAGAACAGCGAGAAACTTAACATCAGGATTGATGGTCACGAAGTCAATGAAGTTAAGGAATTCTGCTACCTAGGCAGTAAAATAACCAATGACGGACGGAGCAAGGAGGACATCAAAAGCAGACTCGCTATGGCAAAAAAAGGCATTTCTGGCCAAGAGAAGTCTACTAATATTAAATACCGGCCTTAATTTGAGGAAGAAATTTCCGAGGATGTACGTCTGGCCTACAGCATTGTATGGTAGTGAAATATGGACTGTGGGAAAACCGGAACAGAAGAGAATCGAAGCATTTGAGATGTGGTGCTATAGACGAATGTTGAAAATTAGGTGGACTGGTAAGGTAAGGAATGAGGAGGTTCTACGCAGAATCGGAGAGGAAAGGAATATGTGGAAAACACTGATAAGGAGAAGGGACAGGATGATAGGACATCTGCTAAGACATGAGGGAATGACTTCCATGGTACTAGAGGAAGCTGTAGAGGGCAAAAACTGTAGAGGAACACAGGGATTGGGATACGTCAAGCAAATAATTGAGGACGTAGGTTGCAAGTGTTACTCTGAGATGAAGAGGTTAGCACAGGAAAGGAATTCGTGGCTGGCCGCATCAAACCAGTCAGTAGACTGACGAGAAAAAAAAAAAAAAAAAAAAAAAAAAAAAAAAAAAAAAAAAAAAAAAGAAAAGAAAAAAAAGAAAAAAAAGTTACCCTCATGAGTTTGTGTGTTATTCTATTGCAATAAGTTATGTAAATATAGTGTTATGAAAGTGGTACTCGTTTAGATCTTATGCAAGTGGCTGCTACATAATGGCGTGAGGTTGCGACTGATCTTCGAGACCCCCTGGGTCGAGTTTTTCACCGCTTTCTAGTAGGCAGTTTTCATTATGACCTGATCATTGATCAGGTTACATTTAGCATTTCTTTGGTGGCAAAAGATTTCCATCTCCTCGAGAAGATCGAGGAGTCCACCCTTCTCGCCTCTATGTAGGAATTTTTTTATTCCTCTGTGGTTACTCTTCATTACTTTCGACTTTCTTCGGTTCACTCCTAATTAGTAATGTGTGTTTATTAGACTGTTCACTCCATTCGACAGGTCTTGTAGTACTTCCTAATTTTCACCGACGATAGCAATCCCACCAGCGAGCTTGTTTTAGGTATGGTGTAATTTCTGTGTATGGCTGCTCCTAACACAAAGAATAAAAGGTTTTAGAGATACGTTTGTAGTTTCCTATGCAGCTGGATAAGCACCTGTCGTCCGGCTGGTTTCCTGAGCTGTTGAGCCTGCTGTACTGGTGGGCGCCGGCGGTTCCACTGTTGCTAACCGCCTCATTTGTCTGTCTGGCGCAGATAAGACTCGCCGGTGCTGTTGCACGGCCCGTGCTGTACCTGGTGAGGAGAGTGGAGGTGTGGTACACTCATTAGCCGTCAGACGGATGCTAACAGCGCCCGCAGTGACAGCCACGAGCCTTATCCCCGCCGCATCGGACGCCGGAGGCTGCATCTCAGGTTTAAGGCGCTGCCCACCCGCCCAGAGGGAGCCAGCAGCGCAGCGGAGGGCCGCACCAGGCTACTGTGTTTACAAACTAGTAGCATAGCATGTCGGTCGAAACGGAGAGGCCTCGTCAGAAGCGAAGCTGGCGTCCGGCTTTCCTCAAGGCACTATGCTAGGGCCACTGTTATTCGCTATATCTACCTACATACACTCTCCAGAATCCGCCGTACGGATTGTGGTGGAGGATATTTCTGACACAACTGTCACTCCCGCCTTCTGTGTTCCATGCACGAATGGAGCGTGCGATGGACGACTGGCGATAATTCTCATGCAGAGCACACTTTTATCTGATTCATTTTTTCGTAGGAGTCCTCTCTTGAGACGTAGGTGGGAAGTGCACCATGGACCTTGGGTTGCATACTCAAAACGGTTCAAATCGCTCTGAGCACTATGCGACTTAACATCTGGGGTCATCAGTCCCATAGAACTTAGAACTACTTAAACCTAACTAACCTAAGGACATCACACTGTTGTGTACATAGTTCCGCGTAGTCAGCACGTACACAACTTTCCCACTAGAGCGCGCCCCGCTAAGCACAACAGCGCAGGCGCAGCGCTCGTCCGTCTCCGCACTACGAGATGGCGCTGTCTTAGAGACGGACCAAATGCTGCTTCCGCCGATCCGTGTATTAATATGTCACGCAGCCAATGAGATTGCTGAGACCTGAGTTTCTCCTGGCGTATACAACTTTCAAATAACTTCCGGGAATTCAGCCAGGTAACACTTTCAGCGACCGCCGATATTTCGGCGGGAGAACACCCCGCCATTTTCAAGGCAAACTGCAACGGACAGGCGGCGTGCATGCAGATTTAATACCTCGGTTCTGCGACAGAAGCAGGAAAGATAACACACACACACTGAACACTAGTGCCACCAAAGATGACCAAAGTCAGAGCTATCGATAGTGAGACTATGAATTCACAGGTGAGGCAGCATTGACTCTGTTCCTCTGTTTTTTGACAAGGGAGAGAGCCGGATTCCAAACAGAGTTTAAACAGAAACCTCCATCCCTGTTAACGAGGTTGCTCGCTAGTTTAATCTCAACTGCCTCCTTAATGACACTGTCCCAATAGCTGGACGTGCATGCCAATATCTCGGTGTTATTATATAACATGGGGTGACCAGTATCCAAGCAATGTTCGGCAATAGCAGATCTATTTGGCTGCTGTAATCGTGTGTGCCGTTTATGCTCAGTACATCTGTCCTCCACGGTCCTGATAGTTTGACCAATATATGCCATACCGCAGCTACAGGGAATACGATACACACCTGCCTTACGCAATCCAAGATCATCCTTAACGGAACTCAAAAGTGCTCTAATTTTAGATGGAGGTCGGAAAACACATTTCACATCGTATTTCCGTAAAATACGACCGATCTTATTGGACGTGTTTCCTACGTAAGGCAAAAAGGCAGTAGACTTAGGTGTTGACTCAGAATTATCATCAATCACCCGATGTACAGTTGGTCGATAGCGCAACGCACGTTCAATCTGTCTATCACTATAACCATTTTGACGAAATGTAGCTTCAAGATGGGACAGCTCAGCTGGCAAAGTCTCAGCGTCAGAAACGACATGTGCCCTGTGTACCAAGGTACGAAGTACCCCTTCACGCTGAGCCGAATGGTGACAACTATTAGCTTGTAAGTACAAATCGGTGTGAGTACGTTTCCTGTAGACTGCATGTCCCAATGATCCATCATCCTTCCTCCTAACCAACACGTCGAGAAAGGGAAGGCAACCATCCTCTTCCACCTCCATCGTAAAACGAATGTTCGGGTGGATCGAGTTCAGATGTTCTAGAAAGACATTCAAATTTTCCCTACCGTGAGGCCAAACAACGAAGGTATCGTCAACGTATCTAAAGAAACAGGCGGGTTTTAAAGGCGCCGACTCCAATGCACGTTCCTCGAAGTCTTCCATAAATAAATTTGCGATCACAGGAGACAACGGACTACCCATCGCAACTCCATCTGTCTGCTCGTAATACTGGTCATTAAATAAAAAGTAAGTGGATGTCAACACATGCCTAAAGAGATTAGTTAAATCAGCACCAAACCTGGCTTCAATTGTTGTTTGTTGTTGTGGTCTTCAGTCCTGAGACTGGTTTGATGCAGCTCTCCATGCTACTCTATCCTGTGCAAGCTTCTTCATCTCCCAGTACCTACTGCAACCTACATCCTTCTGAATCTGCTTAGTGTATTGATCTCTTGGTCTCCCTCTACGATTTTTACCCTCCACGCTGCCCTCCAATGCTAAATTTGTGATCCCTTGATGCCTCAAAACATGTCCTACCAACCGATCCCTTCTTCTAGTCAAGTTGTGCCACAAACTTCTCTTCTCCCCAATCCTATTCAATACCTCCTCATTAGTTACGTGATCTACCCACCTTATCTTCAGCATTCTTCTGTAGCACCACATTTCGAAAGCTTCTATTCGATTCTTGTCCAAACTGGTTATCGTCCATGTTTCACTTCCATACATGGCTACACTCCATACAAATACTTTCAGAAACGACTTCCTGACACTTAAATCTATACTCGATGTTAACAAATTTCTCTTCTTGAGAAACGCTTTCCTTGCCATTGCCAGTCTACATTTTATATCCTCTCTACTTCGACCATCATCGGTTATTTTACTCCCTAAATAGCAAAACTCCTTTACTACTTTAAGTGTCTCATTTCCTAATCTAATTCCCTCAGCATCACCCGACTTAATTCGACTACATTCCATTATCCTCGTTTTGCTTTTGTTGATGTTCATCTTATATCCTCCTTTCAAGACACTGTCCATTCCGTTCAACTGCTCTTCCAAGTCCTTTGCTGTCTCTGACAGAATTACAATGTCATCGGCGAACCTCAAAGTTTTTATTTCTTCTCCATGGATTTTAATACCTACTCCAAATTTTTCTTTTGTTTCCTTTACTGCTTGCTCAATATACAGATTGAATAACACCGGGGAGAGGCTACAACCCTGTCTCACTCCCTTCCCAACCACTGCTTCCCTTTCATGCCCCTCGACTCTTATAACTGCCATCTGGTTTCTGTACAAATTGTAAATAGCCTTTCGCTCCCTGTATTTTACCCCTGCCACCTTCAGAATTTGAAAGAGAGTATTCCAGTCAACATTGTCAAAAGCTTTCTCTAAGTCTACAAATGCTAGAAACGTAGGTTTGCCTTTTCTTAATCTTTCTTCCAAGATAAGTCGTAAGGTCAGTATTGCCTCGCGTGTTCCAACATTTCTACGGAATCCAAACTGATCATCCCCGAGGTCGGCTTCTACCAGTTTTTCCATTCGTCTGTAAAGAATTCGCGTTAGTATTTTGCAGCTGTGACTTATTAAACTGATTGTTCGGTAATTTTCACATCTGTCAACACCTGCTTTCTTTGGTATTGGAATTATTATATTCTTCTTGAAGTCTGAGGGTATTTCGCCTGTCTCATACATCTTGCTCACCAGATGGTAGAGTTTTGTCAGGACTGGCTCTCCCGAGGCCATCAGTAGTTCTAATGGAATGTTGTCTACTCCCGGGGCCTTGTTTCGACTCAGGTCTTTCAGTGCTCTGTCAAACTCTTCACGCAGTATCTTATCTCCCATTTCATCTTCATCTACATCCTCTTCCATTTCCATAATATTTTCCTCAAGTACATCTCCCTTGTATAAACCCTCTATATACTCCTTCCACCTTTCTGCCTTCCCTTCTTTGCTTTGAACTGGGTTTCCATCTGAGCTCTTGATATTCATACAAGTGGTTCTCTTCTCTCCAAAGGTCTCTTTAATTTTCCTGTAGGCAGTATCTATCTTACCCCTAGTGAGACAAGCCTCTACATCCTTACATTTGTCCTCTAGCCATCCATGCTTAGCCATTTTGCACTTCCTGTCGATTTCATTTTTGAGACGTTTGTATTCCTTTTTGCCTGCTTCATTTACTGCATTTTTATATTTTCTCCTTTCATCAATTAAATTCAATATTTCTTCTGTTACCCAAGGATTTCTATTAACCCTCGTCTTTTTACCTACTTGATTGTCTGCTGCCTTCGCCACTTCATCCCTCAGAGCTACCCATTCTTCTTCTACTGTATTTCTTTCCCCCATTCCTGTCAATTGTTCCCTTATGCTCTCCTTGAAACTCTCTACAACCTCTGGTTCTTTCAGTTTATCCAGATCCCATCTCCTTAAATTCCCACCTTTTTGCAGTTTCTTCAGTTTCAGTCTGCAGTTCATAACCAATAGATTGTGGTCAGAATCCACATCTGCCCCTGGAAATGTCTTACAATTTAAAACCTGGTTCCTAAATCTCTGTCTTACCATTATATAATCTATCTGAAACCTGTCAGTATCCCCAGGCTTCTTCCATGTATACAGCCTCCTTTCATGATTCTTGAACCAAGTGTTAGCTATCATTAAGTTATGCTCTGTGCAAAATTCTACAAGGCGGCTTCCTCTTTCATTCCTTCCCCCCAATCCATGTTCACCTACTATGTTTCCTTCTCTCCCTTTTCCTACTGACGAATTCCAGTCACCCATGACTATTAAATTTTCGTCTCCCTTCACTACCTGAATAATTTCTTTTATCTCGTTATACATTTCATCTATTTCTTCATCATCTGCAGAGCTAGTTGGCATATAAACTTGTACTACTGTAGTAGGCATGGGCTTTGTGTCTATCTTGGCCACAATAATGCGTTCACTATGCTGTTTGTAGTAGCTAACCCGCACTCCTATTCTTTTATTCATTATTAAACCTACTCCTGCATTACCCCTATTTGATTTTGTATTTATAACCCTGTAATCACCTGACCAAAATTCTTGTTCCTCCTGCCACCGAACTTCACTAATTCCCACTATATCTAACTTTAACCTATCCATTTCCCTTTTTAAATTTTCTAATCTACCTGCCCGATTAAGTGATCTGACATTCCACGCTCCGATCCGTAGAACGCCAGTTTTCTTTCTCCTGATAACGACGTCCTCTTGAGTAGTCCCCGCCCGGAGATCCGAATGGGGGACTATTTTACCTCCGGAATATTTTACCCAAGAGGACGCCATCATCATTTAATCATACAGTAGAGCTGCATGTCCTCGGGAAAAATTACGGCTGTAGTTTCCCCTTGCTTTCAGCCGTTCGCAGTACCAGCACAGCAAGGCCGTTTTGGTTAATGTTACAAGGCCAGATCAGTCAATCATCCAGACTGTTGCCCCTGCAACTACTGAAAAGGCTGCTGCCCCTCTTCAGGAACCACATGTTTGTCTGGCCTCTCAACAGATATCGCTCCGTTGTGGTTGCACCTACGGTGCGGCCATCTGTATCGCTGAGGCACGCAAGCCTCCCCACCAACGGCAAGGTCTATGGCTCATGGGGGGTGGTTTGGCATAGAGCATTGTCAACCATAATAATTCAAGCACTGTGCTTTGTCGTTTTTATTGAGGTGTCGAGATGAAAATCATGTCCCAACATTTGCTAAGGTTGTGCACCATATTAATTCACCTGCCGCCAATCGTATCAGGCAACGTGCTGGCTTGGCTCTTGTTCGCGAAAGGATTCGTTTTACTCGTCGACGTTTGGATTCTGTTTCCAAAGAATTGTATCGTTTTCATTTAATGGTTGCATCTGAAGTGTCTGATTTCACTTGGGATTGGTTGGACGGTGCCTCATGGACCCAAGCTGACTGGGAGTACAACTCCGTTACTGCCCGGCATTTGGCAAAGTTTGAACGTTTTCATCGCGCGGAGTCGGATGTTATATCTCGACGTTCTGTGATAAATCTCACAGAGAAATCTTTTGACGACGCAACCTTATCCGTGCTAGGGAAGGGTTTAAATTTTGCACCCACTCCGAAGAATTTGCCGGTAGTTGATTTTATTAGTTCAATTGAACAGGCAGTTTGCAAACTACCTCCTGACGCTGCAGAGGAAGTTAGGAGGGAGGCATGCCGTGTTTTGACTAGGGCTCGTCCACCCAAGAGTAATGTAACAGCAGCAGAGAGGGCTGCTTTACGCTCTCTCAAAGTTGATCCCAGTATTGTTATTTTACCTGCTGACAAGGGCAATGCCACCGTTGTTTTAAATAAACCTGATTATGTACAAAAGATGCAACGTTTACTATCTGATTCAGCGTATCGCAGAATCGATGCTGACCCCACGAAAAGTGTTGAGAGAAAGACCAACAGCCTCCTGAAGAAAAGTGGTTTTTCGCAGGACACAATCAAGAGGCTTAACACCTATAGTGCCGTTCCCCCTAGGTTATATGGCCTTCCAAAGGTTCATAAGGAAGGGGTTCCTTTCCGTCCTATAGTGAGTAACATCGGCGCTCCGACATATCGCGTATCCAAGCATCTTGCTTCTCTGTTGAGTCCACAAGTAGGACAGTGTGAACATCATATCAGGAACTCAGTTGATTTTTTACGTCGTTTGGAGGGACTGAGGCTGAATGACTCTGATATTTTAGTGAGTTTCGATGTGGTCTCTCTCTTCACTCGTGTTCCTCTGTCTGATTCGTTGCGGATAATTGAAGCCAGGTTTGGTGCTGATTTAACTAATCTCTTTAGGCATGTGTTGACATCCACTTACTTTTTATTTAATGACCAGTATTACGAGCAGACAGATGGAGTTGCGATGGGTAGTCCGTTGTCTCCTGTGATCGCAAATTTATTTATGGAAGACTTCGAGGAACGTGCATTGGAGTCGGCGCCTTTAAAACCCGCCTGTTTCTTTAGATACGTTGACGATACCTTCGTTGTTTGGCCTCACGGTAGGGAAAATTTGAATGTCTTTCTAGAACATCTGAACTCGATCCACCCGAACATTCGTTTTACGATGGAGGTGGAAGAGGATGGTTGCCTTCCCTTTCTCGACGTGTTGGTTAGGAGGAAGGATGATGGATCATTGGGACATGCAGTCTACAGGAAACGTACTCACACCGATTTGTACTTACAAGCTAATAGTTGTCACCATTCGGCTCAGCGTGAAGGGGTACTTCGTACCTTGGTACACAGGGCACATGTCGTTTCTGACGCTGAGACTTTGCCAGCTGAGCTGTCCCATCTTGAAGTTACATTTCGTCAAAATGGTTATAGTGATAGACAGATTGAACGTGCGTTGCGCTATCGACCAACTGTACATCGGGTGATTGATGATAATTCTGAGTCAACACCTAAGTCTACTGCCTTTTTGCCTTACGTAGGAAACACGTCCAATAAGATCGGTCGTATTTTACGGAAATACGATGTGAAATGTGTTTTCCGACCTCCATCTAAAATTAGAGCACTTTTGAGTTCCGTTACGGATGATCTTGGATTGCGTAAGGCAGGTGTGTATCGTATTCCCTGTAGCTGCGGTATGGCATATATTGGTCAAACTATCAGGACCGTGGAGGACAGATGTACTGAGCATAAACGGCACACACGATTACAGCAGCCAAATAGATCTGCTATTGCCGAACATTGCTTGGATACTGGTCACCCCATGTTATATAATAACACCGAGATATTGGCATGCACGTCCAGCTATTGGGACAGTGTCATTAAGGAGGCAGTTGAGATTAAACTAGCGAGCAACCTCGTTAACAGGGATGGAGGTTTCTGTTTAAACTCTGTTTGGAATCCGGCTCTCTCCCTTGTCAAAAAACAGAGGAACAGAGTCAATGCTGCCTCACCTGTGAATTCATAGTCTCACTATCGATAGCTCTGACTTTGGTCATCTTTGGTGGCACTAGTGTTCAGTGTGTGTGTGTTATCTTTCCTGCTTCTGTCGCAGAACCGAGGTATTAAATCTGCATGCACGCCGCCTGTCCGTTGCAGTTTGCCTTGAAAATGGCGGGGTGTTCTCCCGCCGAAATATCGGCGGTCGCTGAAAGTGTTACCTGGCTGAATTCCCGGAAGTTATTTGAAAATGAGATTGCTGCTAATGTAGAACCTTTTCTCCTCACGGATCACACTCGCGCAGCGATACCTGACCGCTCGAGGTATTATAACGAGTATACAGACCTCCGATCAGTCAAAAAAAAATGGTTCAAATGGCTCTGAGCACTATAGGACTCAACTGCTGTGGTCATTAGTCCCCTAGAACATAGAACTACTTAAACCTAACTAACCTAAGGACATCACAAACATCCATGCCCGAGGCAGGATTCAAACCTGCGACCGTAGCAGTCGCACGGTTCCGGACTGCGCGCCTAGAACCGCGAGACCACCGCGGCCGGCTCCGATCAGTCAGTCTGCATTTGTCTGTACAAGTCTATAGTCAAGTTTCAATCTGCGCCTAATAAGATTATCCTATTCCTGTACATAGCCATAAAGAGAAATGTATAGACACTTTGTCAAGTATCAGAGATATGTAAGAATAAGATTAACGTACCAAAACCAAAGGAACTTCAGATTGTCAATTGTAAATAGCATCCAGAATCAAGTTATGTATGGTTTATGATTGTTATTATTTTAATGTGTGTGAAAATTAATCAAGTTCTGTTTAAAGTTGGTCACCGTCAATCTGCTACTCTAAGCTTGCAAGTGGCATTTCTATAGTCTGACCTAACGGCAGAAGATAAACACGCCACGATAAGACAAAGGGACATATTGCTGACACTCGCCTACTTCGTTAGAGCGACAAGTCAAATAATCTGATGGTGTGTGTACCGAAGGTCTTACAGGACACACACCACACACACACATCCATGCCTGAGGCACGGTTAGAACCAGCGACCGTAGCGGTCCCGCAGTTCCAGACTGAAGCGCCTAGAACCGCTCTGCCACACCGGTCGGCTTGCATATGTCAAGAATATAGGTAGTTTAATTTGTGTCATCATTCTGATGCTTTTATGCGGCCTACCACGAATTCCTCTCCTGTGCCAACCTCTTCATCTCAGAGTAGCACTTTCAGCCTACGTCCTCAATTATTTTCTGGGTGTATTCCAATATTTGTCTTCCTCTACAGTTTTTGGTCTCTACAACTCCCTCTAGTACCATGTAAGTAATTCTCTGATTCGTAACAGATGTCCTTTCGTCTACATCTACATCTACATCCATACTTCGCAAGCCATCTGACGGTGTGTGGCGGAGGGTACCTTGAGTACCTCTATCGGTTCTCCCTTCTATTCGTCTCATATTGTTCGTTGAAAGAAGGATTGTCGGTATGCCTCTGTGTGGTCTCTAATCTCTTTGATTTTATCCTCATGGTCTCTTCGCGAGATATACGTAGGAGGGAACAATATACTGCTTGACTCCTCGGTGAAGGTATGTTCTCGAAACTTCAACAAAAGCCCGTACCGAGCTACCGAGTGTCTCTCTTGCAGAGTCTTCCACTGATCTATCATCTCCGTAACGCTTTCGCGATTACTAAATGATCCTGTAACGAAGCGCGCTGCTCTCCGTTGGATTTTCTCTATATCTTCTATCAACCCTATCTGGGCGAACAAGCGTACTGTAAAATACTTCCTTTGTTTTCGGATTGCATTTCCTTTGGATTCTTCCAATGAATCTGTCTGGCATCTGCTTTACCGACGATTAATTTTATATCGTCATTCCATTTTAAATCACTCCTAATGCCTACTCCCAGATAATTTATGGAATTAACTGCTTCGAGTTGCTGACCTGCTATATTGTAGCTAAATGATAAGGCATCTTTCTTTCTATGTATTCGCAGCACATTACACTTGTCTACATTGAGATTCAATTGCCATTCCCTGCACCATGCGTCAATTCGCTGCAGATCCTCCTCCTTCATTTCAGTACAATTTTCCATTGTGACAACCTCTCGATACACCACAGCATCATCCGCAAAAAGCCTCAGTTAACTTCCGATGTCATACACAAGGTCATTTATGTATATTGTGAATAGCAACGGTCCTACACTCCCCTGCGGCACACCTGAAATCACTCTTACTCCGGTAAACTTCTCTCCATTGAGAATGACAAAATGGGTCAAATGGCTCTGAGCACTATTGGACTTAACTTCTGAGGTCATCAGTCCCCTAGAACTTAGAACTCATTAAACCTAACTAACCCAAGGACATCACACACATCCATGCCCGAGGCAGGATTCGAACCTGCGACCGTAGCGGTCGCGCGGTTCCAAACTGTAGCGCCTAGAACCGCTCAGCCACTCTGGCCGGCAGAGAATGACATGCTGCATTCTGTTATCTAGGAACTCTTCAATCCAATCACACAATTGGTTTGATAGTCCATATGCTCTTACTTTGTTCATTAAACGACTGTGGGGAACTGTATCGAACGCCTTGTGGAAGTCAAGAAACACGGCATCTACCTGGGAACCCGTGTCCATGGCCCTCTGAGCCTCGGGGACGAATAGCGCGAGCTGGGTTTCACACGATCGTCTTTTTCGAAACCCATGCTGATTCCTAGAGAGTAGATTTCTAGTCTCCAGGAAACTCATTGTACTCGAACATAATACGTGTTCCAAAATTCTGCAACTGATCGACGTTAGAGATATAGGTCTATAGTTCTGCAAATCAGTTCGACGTCCCTTCTTGAAAACGGGGATGACCTGTGCCCTTTTCCAATCCTTTGGAACGCTACGCTCTTCTAGAGACCTACGGTACACCGCTGCAAGAAGGCGGCAAGTTCCTTCGCGTACTCTGTTTAAAATCGAACTGGTATCCCATCAGGTCCAGCGGCCTTTCCTCTTTTGAGCGATTTTAATTGTTTCTCTATCCCTCTGTCGTCTATTTCGATGTATACCATTTTGTCATCTGTGCGAACATCTAGAGAAGGACCTACAGTGCAGTCTTCCTCTGTGAAACAGTTATGGAAAAAGACATTTAGTATTTCGGCCTTTAGTCTATCCTCTGTTTCAGTACCATTTTGGTCACAGAGTGTCGGGATATTTTGTTTTGATCCACCTACCGCTTTGACATAAGACCAACATTTCTTAGGATTTTCTACCAAGTCAGTACATAGAACTTTACTTTCGAATTCATTGAACGCCTCTCGCATAGCCCTCCTCACACTACATTTCGCTTCGCATAATTTTTGTTTGTCTGCAAGGCTTTGGCTGTGTATATGTTTGCTGTGTAGTTCCCTTTGCTTCCGCAGCAGTTTTCTACCTCGATTGTTGTACCAGGGTGGCTCTTTTCCATCTCTTACGATCTTGCTTGGCACATACTCATCTAACGCATATTGTACGTTGGTTTTGAACTTTGTCCACTGATCCTCAACACTATCTGTACTTGAGACTGATAAACAGAAAAATCTTCCTACCTTTTTCAATATTTCTATTTACGGCTGAAATCATCGATGCAGTAACCTTTTTATGATCGCTGATTCCCTGTTCTGCGTTAACTGTTTCAAATAGTTCGGCTCTGTTTGTCACCAGAATGTCTAACCCTTCTCCTTGTCAGTGGTTTCCACATATTCCTTTCCTCTCCGATTCTGCAGAGAACCTCCTGATGCCTTACGTTATCAGTTCACCTAATTTTCAACATTCGTTTGTAGCACCACATCTCAAATTCTTCGATTCTCTTCTGTTCCGGTTTTCCCACACTCCATGTATCACCGCCATATAATGCTATGCTCCAGACATACATTCTAACAAATTTCTTCCTCAAAGTAAGACCGATGTTTGATAACAGTAGACCTCTCTTGACCAGGAAAGCAATTTTTGCCTGTGCTAGTCTGCTTTTGATGCATCCTTGCTCTGTCCATCATTGGTTATTTTGCTCCATATATAGCAGACTTCCTTAACTTCATCCTCTTGTTAAGTTTCTCGCTGTTCTGATTTCTGCTACTACTCATTACCTTCGTCTTTCTTCGGTTTACTCCCAATCAGTGTTCTGTACTCATTAGACTGTTCATTCCATTCGGCATATCATGCAGTTCTTCTTCAGTTTCACTCAGAGTAGCAATGTCATCAGCGAATCGTATAATTGATACCCTTTCACCTCGAATTTTAATTCCACTCCTGAACCTTCCTTTTATTCCCATCATTGCTTAGCCGGCCGAAGTGGCCGTGCGGTTAAAGGCGCTACAGTCTGGAACCGCAAGACCGCTACGGTCGCAGGTTCGAATCCTGCCTCGGGCATGGATGTTTGTGATGTTAGGTTAGTTAGGTTTAACTAGTTCTAAGTTCTAGGAGACTAATGACCTCAGCAGTTGAGTCCCATAGTGCTCAGAGCCATTTGAACCATTTTTTTGAACCATCATTGCTTCCTCTATGTACAGATTGAACAATAGTGGGTGGAGAAGACTGCATCTTGTCTTACACTCTTTCTAATCTGAACTCTTCGTTCCTTTTCGTCAACTCTTATTATTTCCTCTCGGGTTCTGTAAGGGTACAGTACTGCCCGACGTAGAAAATATGTACAACAACATACTTGGTTGTTCTTGTCAGAACAGCATTTTTTGTATAATAACACCATTTTATTTAATACACCGAAGCCGGATACCAATGTAGGAAAGAAGGACAATTTATATATTTAATTATTCAGATGTGCACTTCCTTAAAATATATCCCTAAAACCAGTTTGGTGATGTTTGTAAATCGGTTGAATGTCTGGTCGTCTGCTGACCACAGATAGTGAAGGTTGATTCTATAATCATCTTTGAGACAGTCCTCTGGTCACCTCTGGCCGAACCAAAGAGGGTCTGGAATGTGGCTGACCAATATGGTGGCAACGTCCTCCCCCACCTCTGCGTAAGCGCAGGATGACCAGATGAACGGCCATGTTTCAGCACTCTGTCGCTGGTTCCTGAGGTGCGAAGACGTGCTTTATGTGTGGTCCATAACAACAAAATTTAAATGAAAATGGTATGCATGTGGAATATTTAAGAGTAGATAAAAATAATGATTTTTCAGAAACTTTTGGTGGGAGGCTCATGTGAATTGTAGGGAAAAGATAGGCAGGTAAAATTCGTAGGGAACATAGGATTCTTCGGAAGTGACCAATGGTCACAATGAAATCACATGTTGTAATTATAAGATGAAATAAATGCGTGTGGTAATATTGAGATGAAATACTTGCATGTGTAAATCTAAGTTGAAAATATTTAAGAATTGCGTGTGCAGAACTTGAATTAGAGACAAGCACTTCCACGTGTGGGTACAGTGTGAGTCTCAACCTATGAGACAATAAAGAAATAGAAATATTTGTCCAAGCTTTCAGTCGAGGATCCGTGTGTGAGATAATTAAGATACCAAAAATTTCCATTATGAGATACATTCGTGTGACGCTAGCTTGATATTATGATACTCTGAGAGAGAATTAAAGTGAGTCAGCCATCTACCCGGCAACACCATGTGGGTTTCATTGCACAGGGAGATGTGCATAAATCCTCCAGAGTTTGCGGTAGGAAAATTTGTTACGTGGGTCAGTGACGTGGAAAGCAGAACAAGTAGATAACAAAACATTTTGTTTTTGAAATGTGTTTTATACTGCCAACATGATTTATTTTGTATATTTAATCTGTGTGATTTGCGTGAGGCAGCAGAGAATTAGTTTCAAATACGGTGGGTCAAACATGATTTTCCTTAGTACAGCCCGACAATCAATAAATTCGTTATGTTGCTAATGAATGAGCTTATGAGAGTATGGGAGAGGATGAAGTAGCGAAAGATTCCTTACCAATCCAGAAAGTGCACAGTAGCAATAAACAGAAACATTAAGAGACCATAGAATAGTAATATACTTATGTAATGTCATGCCCATTGGGTGGAGAATCCCTTGTTTAACTATTGTGTTTAAGTGTAATGCAAGAAATTATGCATTGGAGTGAAAGAATTTATTATAATAAAAGAGGAGATGTATGAAACAAATGGTGGTCTTGATTATAGAGTTGTTGGTAGCCATTTTGTTGAGGCATTACACCATAAGCTCCAATTTTTCCTAGTATGCCCAAGCTTTGATCAAAATATATGCTACAGAAAGGAAATGTGGTCTTGCCAGGGTGGAGTGAGTGCATCAGAAATTTGCACAAGCAATTAGTCAGATGCGTTATCCATTCCATTGCTTTAAGAAGTAGAGACGACAATAAATTATTGTTTGTTACGTACTAGGGCTCTAATTTCAAGTATAGGTGCAGTGGGTATGATAGTCATGAAAATATTTCTGATGTACGAATACTAAAAGTACTCTCTTGGCAGGCCACTCATCTAGTAGGCCTGACTACTAGATGCCACACATGAGGGCAACCTCCCAATTGTACATATTACCCGTCTCACCCTGTAGGTTGTAACACCCCACCCATCACTTAGCTGGTTTTGGCGTGTGTTCACCTCAACTAATTGACTAACAGATCAACAGAGAGTGCAAACTGCCGCAATATCAGATAACGCAAAAAAGTAATATAGCCCTGTGACTCCTGACTGAACTACGGTGTCAATGTTGTCATTAATTTATTCAGAATTCATCACTTTTAATTAAAAAGGGGTGCACATTGATGTTTTATTCAGTTATTGAACACCAGATGCAAATGTGGAACATACTATTAATTAAGAAAGTGACGGGATTTCAACTACCTGATTGAAAACAGATGCAGTCGATTAGCACAAATTTATTTTAACTCAAGACCTTCAATCATGACATTACAAGACTCTCCTATCAATCAGTGGTAATAAATTGCGTTTGCATGGAGTAAAGCGTGATACTCAAAAGTATTTCCTATTGACTGACCCAGGCGTAATGCGAAGTGCGAGAACAATTCTACAATACACGGCCCATGAAACCCTAGTGGAAACTTTGCCGACGTGATCCAACAAATTAATCTGTGGCCGGAGCGGGCGCAAAATCACCAAATACAGCCTGGCGGAGCGTCGTCGTTGTGTGGATGTCGGCCGACCTTGTGGTGCTGCAAGGCTGCGCTCATCTATTCACTCCTAGCTATCTTGCTCAGTACATAGCTGAACCAAAACTTCTTCTCTCCAAGCTCAATCGTTCCCTTTGCTAAGTCCTAAACTGCAGAGAAGCTCACTCTTTCTCAGGCAAGCTGAGTAAAGAACTCCACGTCTACACTCTAGGCAAGCTGGGAAGACCTCTACTGAGACTTCTGCCAGTCCGCTCTTTGCCTCAGTTTCCCCTCCAGCAAAATCACTTACGCCAATTGAAGTGCAAGTCGCATTAATTATGTGTCGCTTCCCAGCGCCGACCAATGCCTGCTCTGGGAAGTGAACAAATTCCCACAAAATTTCCCTTCCTCTCAAGTTCTTCTATTTAGATCCCCCCAGGCCACCCATCAAGGTCAGAGTCTGCACAAACACCAAGTTTTCCAGAATTCTGACTCCCAGGAGAGTACTTCAAATTCCTTGGTCCTCCGTTCCCATTGGAGGCTGGCGTATTTCATGCTGTCAATCTTCACCTGATTTACTTCAGGCTCTGCAGACCGTGAATTCAGCGTGAAGTTGCTACAGTCACGAACACGCATATTTTGATCTCTGTTGACTGCACCACCGTAGCTTTGGGCGGCTTTCTCGCATGTTTCACACAAAATGGGCCGACAGACATTTATCAACAGGCATACAAGTTCTCCGTCTGTTTCCCGGTACACCAGCATGGAGTCGGGGTCAACCACCCACTCACTGTCACACATCTTAAGGCGGCTGGAGGCCGCGCACCGTTACCGCTTTCTCAGAGCTTGAGCCGCCCTAAGCTGCCTATTGTCGCTTCCCTTAGCCGCTCCCCCGGCCGGCCACGGTCAAGTACTTCCCTGGGGTAAACTAGCGTCCAGTAAATCGACTCATTTCCACAAAGTTTTCATGTCGTGTGAATTACTTTAAAACCATCACCTGACATTAATTATTCCAATACGTCTATACTATACCCTCTACAAGATGCATTGTGCCTTGTCAGTCATTTTTTGTTCAGCCCTACTGTTCGCTCAACGTGAGTTAGGTGATCTTTAATGACTTCATGTAAGGGGCATAGTTCTTGTCATCTTACAAAGTTACCCCTATTTTTCTCGGAATTTCGAACACTATTTTACACTGTCGAACGCTTTTTACAGGTCGACAAGTCCTATGAACGTGTGTTGATTTTTCTTCAGTCTTGCTTCCCTTATTAACCGCAACGTCAGAGTTTCCTCTCTGGTGCCCTTAGCTTTTCTAAAGCCAAACTGATCGTCGTCTGGCACATCCTCAATTTTCTTATCCATTCTTCTGTATACTATTCCTGTCCAGAACTTGGATGTATGAGCTATTAAGTTGTTTGTGCGATAATTCTCGCACTTGTCAGGTCTTGCAGTCTTCGGAATTGTGTGGATGATATTTTTCCGAAAGTCAGATGGTGTATCGCCAGACTCATACATTCTATACACCAACGTGAATAGTTGTTTGGTTGCCACTTCCCCCAATGATTTTAGAAATACTGATGGAATGTTATCTGTCCCTTCTGCCTTTTTTGATCTTATGTCCTTCAAAGCTCTCATAAATTCTGATTCTAATACTGTATCCCCTACCTCTTCTAAATGCGCTTCTGTTGCTTCTTCTTACATCACATCAGACAAATCTTCCCCTTCATAGAGGCATTCAACGCACTCTTTCCACCTATTCGCTCTCTCGTGTGTTTTTAACAGTGGAATTTCCGCAGCTCTCATAATGTTCGAAGCCTTTAAATATTGGTGTAGAGGCAACTGCAGATAGAGACTGGCGTGTTGTGATAGAGATCGACAACGCAGCTAAAAGTACTGAAGTGCGGTTCATGGAGGTGGACTGGGATGAACTGTGTCGTGCAAAAACATACATCAAGCAGCAGTTGAGCGCTGAGTATCATCCGAGCCGTCCTCCTCAGAACATTTACTATGCTGTTCTAACTCTATCATTTATAAGAGTGTACAATGAAATCGGGTCACACATCCATTTATCTACAGCACTCCACCATTAAAACTCGATCTTCTAGGATGTTATCCATTGCGTTGGAAAGACGCAACAGGTGGTTGCCAAGTGCTGAAGCTGTGTTTAGAGACATTGCAGAGTATTCCCGTGTGTATGTAGACGACTTCGAACTGCGGGTGAATAGGTGCCAAAGAAAACTAATGTACTGCCAAAAAGCTTGAGAGATATACATGCTGAGAGAACCTATTGATGTAGTGTGTCTTGTGTATGATTACTGAATAAAAATGTGTATAACTATGAATGTGTTTTTTATTTCTTACCTCACATTACATTGGAAGTACTAAAGTAATTGCCACCATACTTTTACTGTAAACTTGCAACAGCAGAAAATTGTGTAATTTAACTAAATTCTCCAAATAAGCCCTTTGCGCACCAATACCTGACGTGGAAGGGCATAACGGTCAGTATTTTCTATTATTATATGTGAGAGGATATCGATCCATTTGTGCGAGCCACGAAGATACACTACTGGCCATTAAAATTGCTACACCAAGAAGAAATGCAGATGATAAACGGGTATTCATTGGACAAATATATTATACTAGAACAGACATGTGATTACATTTTCACGCAATTTGGGTGCATAGATCCTGAGAAATCAGTACCCAGAGCAACCACCTCTGGCCGTAATAACGGCCTTGATACACCTTGGCATTGAGTCAAACAGAGCTTGGATGGCGTGTACAGGTACAGCTGCCCATGCAGCTTCAACACGATACCACAGCTCATCAAGAGTAGTGACTGGCGTATTGTGACGAGCCAGTTGCTCGGCCACCATTGACCGGATGTTTTCAATTGGTGAGAGATCTGGAGGATGTGCTGCCCAGGGCAGCAGTCGAACATTTTCTGTATGCAGAAAGGCCCGTACAGGACCTGCAACATGCGGTCGTGCATTATCCTGCTGAAATGTAGGGTTTCGCCGGGATCGAAAGAAGGGTAGACCCACGGGTCGTAACACATCTGAAATGTAACGTCCACTGTTCAAAGTGCCGTCAGTGCGAACAAGAGGTGACCGAGACGTGTAACTAATGGCACCCCATACCATCACGCCGGGTGATACGCCAGGATGGCGATGACGAATACACGCTTCCAATGTGCGTTCACCGCGATGTCGCCAAACACGGATGCGACCATCATTATGCTGTAAACAGAACCGAGATTCACACGAAAAGATTACATTTTGCGATTCGTGCACCCAGGTTCGTCATTGAGTACACCATCGCAGGCGCTCATGTCTGTGATGCAGCGTCAACGGTAACCGCAGCCATAGTCTCCAAGCTGATAGTCCATGCTGCTGCAAACGTCGTTAACTGTTCGTGCAGATGGTTGATGTCTTGCAAACGTCCCCATCTGTTGACTCAGAGATCGAGACGTGGCTGCACGATACGTTACAGCTATGCGGGACCGAGCGAGGTGGCGCAGTGGGTAGACACTGGACTCGCATTCGGGAGGACGACGGTTCAATCCCCCGTCCGGCCGTCCTGATTTAGGTTTTCCGTGATTTCCCTAAATCGCTCCAGGCAAATGCCGGGATGGTTCCTTTGAAAGGGCACGGCCGACTTCCTTCCCCATCCTTCCCTAATCCAATGAGACCGATGACCTCGCTGTCTGGTCTCCTTCCCCAAACCAACCAACCAACAGCTATGCGGATAATATGGCTGTCATCTCGACTGCTAGTGATACGAGGCCGCTGGGATCCAGCACGGCGTTGCGTATTACCCTCCTGAACCCACAGATTCCATATCCTGCTAACAGTCATTGGATCTCGACCAACGCGAGCAGCAATGTGGCGATACGATAAACCGCAATCGCGATAGGGTACAATCCAACCTTTAGCGAAGTCGGAAACGTGATGGTACGCGTTTCTCCTCCTTACACGAGGCATCACAACAACGTTTCATCAGGCAACGCCGGTCAACTGCAGTTTGTGTATGAGAAGGAATCGGTTGGAAACTTTCCTCATGTCAGCACGTTGTAGGTGTCGCCACCGACGCCAACCCTGTGTGAATGCTCTGAAAAGCTAATCATTTGCATATTACAGAATCTTGTCGCTGTCGGTTAAATTTCGCGTCTGTAGCACGTCATCTTCGTGGTGCAGCAATTTTAATGGCCAGTAGTGTAGAATTGCATCCACGTTTTGGTTTTCACCCTTGTGTTCAGACGTTCTCGAACTACAGCCTCCACACTTATTCGATGATACTGAAACGGCTTCATTCGAATGAGCTGTACTACCAGCGACTGCTGTTGCTTCTCATTCTCGGTAACAGCTATTTTATCTTTAGTTAGGTCGCCTCTTTTCAGTTGCATTAACCCGTTCGTACAATATAAGAGTCGAGGGGCATGAAAGGGAAGCAGTGGTTGGGAAAGGAGTGAGACAGGGTTGTAGCCTCTCCCCGATGTTATTCAATCTGTATATTGAGCAAGCAGTAAAGGAAACAAAAGAAAAATTCGGAGTAGGTATTAAAATTCAAGGAGAAGAAGTAAAAACTTTGAGGTTCACCGATGACATTGTAATTCTGTCAGAGACAGCAAAGGACTTGGAAGAGCAGTTGAACGGAATGGACAGTGTCTTGAAAGGAGGATATAAGATGAACATCAACAAAAGCAAAACGAGGATAATGGAATGTAGTCAAATTAAGTCGGGTGATGCTGAGGGAATTAGATTAGGAAATGAGACACTTAAAGTAGTAAAGGAGTTTTGCTATTTAGGGAGTAAAATAACCGATGATGGTCGAAGTAGAGAGGATATAAAATGTAGACTGGCAATGGCAAGGAAAGCGTTTCTCAAGAAGAGAAATTTGTTAACATCGAGTATAGATTTAGGTGTCAGGAAGTCGTTTCTGAAAGTATTTGTATGGAGTGTTGCCATGTACGAAGTGAGACATGGACGATAACTAGTTTGGACAAGAAGAGAATAGAAGCTTTCGAAATGTGGTGCTACAGAAGAATGCTGAAGATAAGGTGGGTAGATCACGTAACTAATGAGGAGGTATTGAATAGGATTGGAGAGAAGAGAAGTTTGTGGCACAACTTGACTAGAAGAAGGGATCGGTTGGTAGGACATGTTTTGAGGCATCAAGGGATCACAAATTTAGCATTGGAGGGCAGCGTGGAGGGTAAAAATCGTAGAGGGAGACCAAGAGATCAATACACTAAGCAGATTCAGAAGGATGTAGGTTGCAGTAGGTACTGGGAGATGAAGAAGCTTGCACAGGATAGAGTAGCATGGAGAGCTGCATCAAACCAGTCTCAGGACTGAAGACCACAACAACAACAAATAACAGCTATTTCCCCTTCAGTTAAGGAGTTTATGTTTTTCTCGATTGCATTAACCCGATCATTTATTGTACTGTTCAGTCTCAGAAGGGTATGACAATACGTCTTTAGGTACATGCGTACGCCTCCAATTTTACCTTCAAGAGTTTGTGTTTTCGCGTCCTTGTACAAGCCAATGTTTTGTTCATGGGCACCCATCCTATCAAATGAAGCTCCCGGCATGCGTGGAAATTTATCCATGGTGATGCACTCATCTCTATGCATGACTATATATATAGGAACTCCTGGAAGCTTTGGCTGTACCTGGCATCATTCCTTGTTTTATCAATAATGAGAAAACCATACTGTGAATTGTTCCAGCAATCTTCCCATATCTTTGCAAAATAATTGAACGACGTATCGGTTCCTAGCCTGGAAAATGCGTTTTAAATTCAGATTGTTCTGTTTGAATGTTATAATTAGATTTGCATTATACCCCACCAGCTGATTCTGGAATATGTATGACTCAGATAAAACACATCAGCAGCCGTAGGGCTATCGAAATAGAAATATCGCCGAATTTGATCTTGGTTCTGCACAGCAGCGTCGTCAAATATCACCACCGTCTTTGACTTTACTTTTTCCGGTAGATGTGTTATATCCTAGCCAGTAATGCCAACCGAGCCCGCTGCCAAAAAGGTTGGCAGCATCAAAGTCCGGACGCCGTCCGCATAAGCAGCGCCAGCGATACAGGAAATCGCCGCAAGTCTGCGCGCGCCACCGCTGGCTTCTGGCTTCTTAAGCGCTGGAGTCGCGAGCGCTAGGACAGTTCTGGATTCGCCGCTCAGTTGTATACTCGCCACCGAATTGTGTACTTGCTAGTCAGTTGTGTGTTCATCGCAGCAGAGTTGTTGTTTGTCGTCAGCCGACGCTGACCTAGCCGCTCCGACTCGAACTAGACAGTTTTCTGTAGACCATGTTCACCACTGTGTTCTGTATCGTCGTTAATAAAGATAAGTACCGACTTTCATTTAATCCGAGTGTTTGGGTTTTCATCTTTCTGTTCACTGTTCCAGCGGACCGGTCGGCCCGCTATTAAAAGTGTGGCGGTGACTTCGTAGGCCGTTTCTACAGCGAAGTGTTGTCGCTACGAAGGCCGCCACAAAAAGATGGATGTCATTGCTCTCACTGAATGTCGTGTAGTCACACCATCTATACCTTGCTATACCTCCTGTAAAAGTTGGAGCTTGCGGACACTCTCATTCGAGGTGATCGACGGTTCACAATCAAACACCTCGCTCCTAGACTGGACGTTTCTGTTGGTAGTGCTGGCACGCTCCTCCGCCAGGTAGGGTACTCAAAGTTTTGTTCCCACTGCCCAACAGAACACCACAAAGAGCAACGAAGGACCATACCGCTCAAGTGCTTGCACGTTACGAGGCTGATCGTGACAATTTTTTGTTGAACTTCGTCACAGGCGATGAAACGTGGGTTCATCATTTCGAACCGGAAACAAAACGGGAATCCATACCACCTCTCCTCTGAAGAAAAAGTTCAGAGCAGCACTTTCATCAGGTGAAGTCATGGCGACGGTCCTGTGGGACTCTGAAGATGTTACTGTGTTTGATGTCCTCCCTCATGGTACACCGATCAACAATAAAGTGAATTGTGCTACCCTCTGGAAATCGAATAAACGGCTTCACCGCGTTCGTCTCCAATAAAATGGAAACAAACTTCCCCTTCTTGAGGACAACGCAAGGGTTCACACAAGTCTATGCACCCAAGAGGAACTCTCAGAATTTCGCTAAACTGTTCTTCCCCACCCACTCTACAACCAGGAACTCGCATCTTCCGACTTCCATCTGCTTGGCCCAATGGAGGATTCACTTCATTGTGGTGCAGTACTTGGGTGAAGCGCAAGTTACTGATGCCACAAGATAATGGCTACGACACCGACCAGTAGAGTGGTACCATGCGCGCATAGAGGCCCTCCCACTAAGATGGCGTTAAGGCCGTCAGAGATTATGCTGAAAAAACGTATTTCCTAGTTAAAAGACTCATTAATAATACAATGTATTTGTCTCCTGAATAAAACCAGCTTGCTTCCCGAAAAGAAAATCGTCGCAGTACTTATTGAACGGTTAGACACTGGACTCGCATTCGGGAGGACGACGGTTCAATCCCGCGTCCGGCCATCCTGCTTTAGGTTTTCCGTGATTTCCCTAAATCGCTCCAGGCGAATGCCGGGATGGTTCCTTTCAAAGGGTACGGCCGACTTCCTTCCCCGTCCTTTCCTAATCCGATGAGACCGATGACCTCGCTGTCTGGTCTCCTTCCCCAAAACAACCCAACCAACTTATTGAACGCTCCTCGTATGTTGTCTGCCTCCTCTTGAAACGTAGACATCTCCTTGATGCGTAATGCTCCATACCATTTTCAACTAGAGTATGTTCAGCATCTCCGTATCGCTCTCGCGCTTTCTAAACGATCTTGTGACGAAACGTGCCGCTCTTAGTCGGGTCTTCTCTACCTCCTTTATTAACTTAACCATAGAAGGGTTCGACACTGAGGAAGAATACTCGAGACTCGGTCGCAATAGCATTTTCTAAGACATCTGATCGTCCATGAATCGCAATTCCTTGCGATTTTCGCCATTTCGGACTTCTCACGGTTACCCCACAAGAGTTTCGCTCGATTTTTAACTCACTCTTCATTCTTTTAAACTTTGCCTCAAGGTGCTTGTTCTCTACTGGCCTCGCGGTCACTTTACCACCCGCTTGGAACTGCAGCCTCAAGCAACCCGACTCGAAGGAGAGGTCCAGTCGACTTTCCGGGCCAGGCACCCTCTATTGGCCGTGTCCTCATTCAGTTGCATTCGGCGCGAGGCATCGGAGTAGTGGTTCTTCCACTTTAGGTAGCTCCAGATGATTAGTCCTATGGATTTTACGCTGCCCGTCGTTTCCAGTGACGTGCCTGCAATGGTGTAACCGAACAGCACTGAATCTGGGAATTTTTACATTTTCACGACATATCATTTCATCCATAAAACTGCAGGAACCGTACTTCGTCTTCTGATAATATATCGGCTGAAACAAATCAGCCATTTTCGCAGTGAGTCAGTGAGACTGAAACCGAGGTGCTGCCATTCACTTTACATACTGCTGTAGCGTGCCAGTTGCGCATGTTTGCAAAGCAAATAATTGTGGGAGAAATACCAGACGGGCGTCAGAGATGTACGCTACCGTCACGCCTACATCCGCATCTACGTGAATACTCTGCAAATCACATTTAAGTGCCTGGCAGAGAGTTCATCGAACCACCTTCACAATAATTCTCTATTATTCCACTCTCGAACGGCGAGCGAAAAGACGAACACCTATATTTTTCCACACAACTTCCTGAATTTCCTTATTTTATTATGATGATCTTTTCTCCCTGCGTATCTCAGCGTCAACAAAATATTTTCGCATTCGGAGAAGGAAAATGGTGATTGAAATTTCGTGAGAAGATTCCGCCGCAACGAAAAACGCCTTTGTTTTGATGTCTCACGTCCGTGACACTCTCTCCCCTATTTCACGATAATACAAAAGGTACTGCTCTTCTTTCAATTTTCTCGATATTCTCCGTTAATCCTGTCTGGTAAGGATCCGAGAACACGAAGCAGTAATCTAAATGAAGACGGACGAGCGTAGTGTAGTCTTTAGTAGAGCTGATACATTTCCTAAGTGTTCTGCCAATAAAACGCAATCTTTCCTTTGCCTTCTGCACTACATTTTCTATGTGTTCTTCCCAATTTAAGTTGTTCGTAACTGTGATTCCTAGGTATTTAGTTGAATTTATGGCCGTTAGATTAGACTTATTTATCGTGTAACCGAAGTTTAACGGATTCCTTTTAGCAGCCATGTGGATTACCTCACACTTTTCGATATTTAGGGTCAAATGTCAAATATCGCAACATTCAGATATCTTTTCTAAGTCGTTTTGCAATTTGTTTTGATCTTCTGATGACTTTATTAGTCGATAAACGACAGCGTCATCTGCAAACATCCTAATGCGGTTGCTCAGACTCTCCTAAATCGTTTATATAGATAGGGAACAGCAGAGGGCCTATAACACTACCTTGGGGAACACCAGAAATCACTTCTGTTTTACTCGATGACTTTCCGTCACTTACTACGAACTGTGACTTCTCTGCCAGGAAATCACGAATCCAGCCACATAACTGAGTCAATATTCCATAAGCACGCAATTTCACTACAAGCCGCTTGTGTGGTATAGTGTGGAAAGGCCTCTGGAAATCTAGAAAGACGGAATCAATTTCAAATATCTTGTCAATAGCACTCAACACTTGGTGTGAGTAAAGAGCTAGTTGTGTATCACAAGAACGATGTTTTCTAAATCCATGTTGACTAGTCAGTAGACCGTTCTCTTTGCGGTAACTCTTGATGTCCGAACTCAAAATCCTGCTGCGTATCGACATTAATGGTAGTGGATTACTACTACTGCCTTTTTTTGAATATTAGTGTGACCTGTGCAATTTTCAAGTCTTTTGCTACGGATCTTTCTTCGAGCGAGTGGTTGTATATGATTGTCAAGTATGGACCTATCAACAATATTCCATCAATATGTGGTAAAAGAGATAACCAGTTACAGTCGGTTGTGTGCATACAGTTAGCGAGCTGTTGGTTTCATTGAAAACTGTAATATGCAACCGTGTTTCACGAAATCACAAAACACATTGTGCTTTCTTTTGCGTAGACAGTATTGCGGCAGCAGCACTTCTGAACTACGCAGCCTGTAAGAGAGATAGATAGATAGGGAGAGAGAGAGAGAGAGAGACAGACAGAGACAGACAGACAAAGAGACCATAAATCAGATACTGTTATAGCGTATGTACAGGTGTATTAATAAAATCGATATGAGTTAAGCTACGATTTGCAACAGACCGGATAGCTGTAGTACAGTCCCTTAGAAACAAATTTTTGTAATTAGGGGAAGACTTTATGCTGACCTTGCACATCAGAGGTGCTTTACGTACCGTTCCTGAACGTTGAGTAGAACATCGACGCCATAGTTATCCGCTATAGACTGATAATTCAGTTCTGCACGAGCACAGTATTCGGGGAGCCAAGGCTATAGACTGCGAGAAAGAGCGCCTCTGTTTCATTCTTCCAGGATTCAGTTTCGAAGGAAGCCATAAAATTCGTTTGACGGATGTTTAAATTAATCTTGATGATGGTCTTAACCTCAAAAAAACGTGGAATCCGCCACCGATAGTTAGCTAGATATCGTAGGGAACTTGTAAAACGGCCGTCGCATTTTACACTTAAGCGCCAAAGAAACTGGTATTGTCATGGTTATTCAAATACAGAAGCCGGCCGGAGTGGCCGCGCGGTTAAAGGCGCTTCAGTCTGGAACTGCACGACCGCTACGGTCGCAGGTTCGAATCCTGCCTCGGGCATGGATGTGTGTGATGTCCTTAGGTTAGTTAGGTTTAAGTAGTTCTAAGTTCTAGGGGACTTATGACCACAGCAGTTGAGTCCCATAGTGCTCAGAGCCATTTGAACCATTTTGAATCAAATACAGAGATACGTAAACAGGCAGAGGACGGCACAGCTGTCGGCAACGCCTATATAAGACAACAAGAGTATGGTGCAGTTGCTAGGTCGGTAACTGCTGCTGCAATGGCAGATTATCAAGATTTAAGTGAGTTTGAAGGTGGTTTTGTAGTTGGCGCAAGAGTGATGGGACACATCATCTTGGAGGTGGGGATGAAACGGAGTTTTCCCGTACGACCATTTCACGACTGTACCGTGAATATCACCAATCCGGTAAAACAACAGATCTGCGACATCACTGAGTCGGAAAAAGCTCCTGCAAGAACGGGACCAACAAGACTCAAGAGAATCCTTCAACGTGATGGAAGTGCAAGCCTTCCACAAATTGCTGTAGATTTAATGCTCGGCCATTAACAAGTCTCAGCGTGCGAACCATTCCGTTCGGATAAGTCTAGAAGTCTAGTTCCAAATTGTCGCTTGGGCCCATCAATACCGACATTGGACTGTTGATGACTGGAAACACATTGTCTGGTCGGATAAGTCTAGTTTCAAACTGTATCGAGCGAATGGTGTGTACGGGTATCGAGGCAACATCGTGAATCCATGGATCCTGCATGTCAATAGGAGACTGTTCAACTCGTGGAGGCTCTGTAATGGTAAGGGGCTTGTGCATTTGGAGTGATATGGGACCTCTGATACGTCTAGATACGACTCTACATGTAACACGTACGTAATCATCCTGTCTGATCACCTGCATCCATTCATGTCCATAGCGAATTCCGACGGAATGGGAACTTCCAGCAGGACAATGCGACAACCCACACGTCTAGAACAGCTACAGAGGGAGTCTGGGAAAACTCTTTCGTATGTAAACACTTCCACTGGCCACAAAACTGCTCAGACATGAACACTGTTGACCACATCTGGGACGCCTTGCAACGTGCTGTTCAGAAGAGACCTCCACCTCCTTGGAATCTTATGGACTTATGGACAGCCGTGCAGGATTCATGGTGTCAGTTCGCTCCAGCGCTACTTCCGACATTAGTCAATGCCACGTCGTCTTGCCGCACTTCTGCTTGCTCGCGGGGACCGTACACGATATTAGGTAGGTGTACCAGTTTCTTTGGCTCTTCAGCGTACAATGTGAATCACCTTTGACACTGAGGTATGTCGATCGGAGACCCTTTGTAAATCGAACATCCTGTTACGGCAATGACTCGTACACATAAATGTTTTAATTTAGAAAATGCGACGTACTTAAGATAAATAGGGCGTAAAAATTACGAATAACTTCAGTTGGAAAGACCACATAGATAATATTGTGCGGAAGGCGAGCCAAAGGTTGCGTTTCATTGGCCGGACACGTAGTAGATGCAGCAAGTCCAATAAAGAGACAGCTTACACTACATTCGTTCGTCCTCTATTAGAATATTGTTGCGCGGTGTGGGAGCCTTACCAGGTGGGATTGACGGAGGATATCGAAAGGGTGCAAAAAAGGGCAGCTCGTTTTGTATTATCACGTAATAAGGGAGAGAGTGTGGCAGATATGATACGCGAGTTTGGATGGAAGTCATTAAAGCAAAGACGTTTTTCGTCGCGGCGAGATCTATTTACGAAATTTCAGTCACCAACTTTCTCTTCCGAATGCGAAAACATTTTGTAGAGCCTAACCTACATAGGTAGGAATGATCATCAAAATAAAATAAGAGAAATCAGAGCTCGAACCGAAAGGTTTAGGTGTTCGTTACTCCCGCGCGCTGTTCGGGAGTGGAATGGTAGGGAGATAGTATGATTGTGGTTCGATGAACCCTCTGCCAAGCACTTAAACGTGAATGGCAGAGTAATCATGTACATGTCGATGTAGACAGAGGTGACATCAACGACTTCAATGAGGCCAAAATTCATTTCAATAGCATAGTAAGCTCATTTGACAAAAAATGTGTCACCCCAGTGCGTAGTCACAGATAAGTCATTCAGTCTTTACAGATGGCAGGTTTCGAGTCACGTGCTTAGCCTCGTGCGCATTGCCTCTACGTGAGTATAGGAAATAGTAATCAGTGAGACGTTATGTTTCAAGCGTATACTGACGTAAGCATGAGTAAATGTAAGGACGTGAAACAGTGGCGGAAAGGAGCAATTGTATTCGGCCGTGCCCGTGGCCATACGGTGTGTGAAGTTGCTGGATGTGCTGGTGTCTGCAAGCAGTGGTGTCACACATGTGACCTTAAAGACGACGTGAGAATTACGCAGACGCAACAAAAGTCATGGAATAACTATATGCGTATATGCAGACAGAGAGTTAGTATCGCGTACAGAAGATGTAAAGGGCAATGCATTGGCGGAGCTGTCATTTGCACTCACGTGATTCACGTGAAGATGTTTGCAGTGTGATTACGGGCGCAAGACGGGAATTAACCGGACGCCGAATGGTATTTGGAACTGGACGCATGGGACATTCCATCACGGAAGTAAGAAATTTAGTATTCCGACATACAAAGTGTTAAGAGTGTGCCGAGAATACCAAATAGCAGGCTTTATATCTCACCACGGGCAACACAGTGCCCGACGGCCTTCACTTAAGTACCGAGAGCAGCGCCCTCTGCGTAGTCAGTGCCAGCTGACAAGCAACATTTCGTGAGATAACCGCAGAAACCAATGTGGAACCTCCGACGAACGACGCCGTTAGGACTGGGAAGCAAAGTTTTTTTTTTAAATAATTCTTTATTCAACTCATTACATTATACATATTAACCCACTACGTGATTGCATTAGTGGGTCCTAATTTCATACACAAAAATGCAGCTATTTATTCTACACTACAGGTAAATCTTAGTTATGACACCGCTGTGCGGTTCCTAATTCTACTTAATCTACGAAAAAAGCTACCTGCAGCATCCTTCCAAAACCCAGGCGATCATTGTAGGCCAAACCACTCCTTCCTTCCGCCTCCTTGATTTCTACATCACCATCTATGGCCGTCCTATCGCCCTCACTCCCACCCTTAAGTACCTTGGCGCCACCCTTGACCGTCGCCTCTCCTGGACTCCCCACCTCCGGACAATCCAAGCCAAGGCACGCTCCCGACTCAGTCTCCTCAAGCTCCTCTCCGGCCGTACGTGGGGTCTGGACCCCTCCACCATCCTCCACACCTATAAATCCCTCATCCGCCCTATCCTTTGTTATGCCCATCCGGCTTGGATCTCCGTCTCCCCGACCTTTTATAAATCCCTCCAAATCCTTGAACGCCATGCTCTCCGCCTCGCCTATCGCATCCGTCTCCCCTCCTCTACGCGGATCCTGTATGATCTCATCCCCTTCCCCCACCTCCTCCTTTTCCGTGAAAGGATACGGATCCTGTACACCTCCCGTAAACTCGATCCTCCTCACCCACCCGTCTCCCCGATTCTCTCCCACCCCCGCCCGCTGCCGCGCCTGTATTTCCACGTCCCACCCGGTCTCCATCTCTCCACCCTCCTTACCCTCTCCCAAGGTGGCTTCCGCCAGCTCCCCCTCCCTGATGATGTCCTCCACCCCTCCATCTACCCCTCCTATCAACTTTGACCCTGCCCCCCCACTTCCGATGTCCTTTCCTTTAGGCACCCTCCCTCCCTTCTCTTTCCTTTTCCCCCGTCCCCTCCCTCCACCCCTCTTCCCCCGGGCTTCCCCTCCCCCTTCCCCCCTCCCCCTCTCTCCCGGGCCTCTGGCATCTCTGCACTGCTCTGCTCTCCCCTCTCCCTCTCCCCCTCCCCTTCCTCCTCCTCCTCCCTTGGCAGGTCCCCGGACTCGCACACGCTCAGTGAACATTCGCGCGCCGGAGATCATCGCCATCAGTGTCTCGTGTGTGTGCCTTCGTCTGTTTTAGTGTTCTTTCGTCGTCACGCCTCATCTGTTCACGTGTGCCGTCGCCGTCGTCCGTCTTCTGTGCGCCGTGTCAACGAGTGTTAGTGTATTTTCGTCCAGCGTGAACGGCTTCGTGTTTATTGTTTTTGTATCTACATTCTTTGCCCGCCATTTTTTTGTATTGTCTGTGTCACCTATACATCGTATTATTGTACCCCTTAAGGCTGAAGAGCAGCGTATTATGCTGCTGCCAGCCCGCCTTGTATGAGGTACTTAAAATTACAGTAAAGAAAAAAAAAACTACCTGCAGCGTTACAGGTGTGCCAGTGCTCCTATAAACCTGATGGATGTTGACCAGGCCCACTGAGCTAATCCCAGTGGGCATGCCCCTGACACTGGGCTGGCCCGTAACTTGGTATCGCTGCACTCTATCCTAAAAGCCTTATCCTACATCTAACCTATTTTACATCTAGTGTCATAATTGGTGCGTGGTCCTATCCGGTTACTGTACACCCTCTCCCCCTAGTCCAGAGCAAGGCGGGTTCCAGCCGTGAAGCGGCTGGCCAAGTCCCGGCCCGGCGGAACAGGAAAGGTGCACGGAGTCTGAGTTGGTGTCATTTTTACTGGTTTTTAATGGTTGTCCCTTAGAAAATTCTTAAGGACTTTTTTCGAAATTTCGTCCGTCAATTTGTTCGAGACATTGAAGGTGTTGTCATGCCTTAGCAGATGGTACGTGTCGTTATTCGGAAGTTATTGCCGTAGTACTTTTGCTACGTCATCGAAGAGGTGGCACACATACACCACATGTTCTGGCGTGCCTTGCACAGCACCACAGTCGCACGCGGGTGTGACCTGCTTCCCAAACCGACATAGATACGTCGGGTAGGGTCCATGTCCAGTAAGAAAGTGCAGCATTCCTCTCGTAGGCATGAAAAATGTAAGTTTTGCTCGTTCCTCTATGTTCGGTAGCAGCTCATAGGTTCAGCGTCCCGTATCCTCGTTGTTCCACTGTTCCTGCCATAGTTCGATCCCTCTCTTTTTATCGCGTTTTTATCCCCAGCGTAAACCCCAAGTATCCCCCTAATCTTATCCCTATTCTCCTTCTTCGCCCAGTACCAGGCGGCTTGCTCACGCATTTCAATGTCGAGTGGACAGATCCCCATTAGCACAAGAAGCGCCCCTCCAGGTGTTGTTCTGTATGCCCCTGCTGAACGTAGGAGCGTGTTAGGCTGCACTCTTCTTACGGCCATAGCAGGCATGACTATCGTGAGTCTGCGTGCTCAGACCCCTGATCCGTATCCTACTATTCAGGTTAAAATTCTATTGTGGTACAGTTTGATTAAATTGGGTGGAAGTTGAAAGCGTTTGTGGCCTATTCCAATGAAGTTGTTTAGCAATACTAAGGATCTTTGAGGTACGGTATCTGTGGTGTCACCGCTAGACACCACACTTGCTAGGTGGTAACTTAAATCGGCCGCGGTCCTGTAGTACATGTCGGACCCGCGTGTCGCCACTGTGTAATCGCAATCCTAGCGCCACCACATGGCAGGTCACAATACACGGACTAGACCTCGCCCAGTTGTACGGACGACATTGCTTGCGACCAGACCTACCAAGTCTTCCTCTCATTTGCCGAGAGACAGATTGAATAGCCTTCAGCTTAGTCCATAGCTCCTACCTAGCAAGGCGCCATTTGTATCAGTGCTTATAGCTAACGAATATTCAAGAGAGAGGTATTCCAAGGATTCATTAAAGTTAAGTATAAAAGAAGCTCCCTTCTTTTCTTTATAGTTTTCATCCAGTATCCTGTTTCAGACTTCACGCCCGTCTGCGTTAGTTTAGCGTGCACCTAGCTACCTCATTGTGTCTCGGCTGTAGAAATAGACACAACATTATTTGGCGACGAGGATGGGATGTTTGTATTCATTCGTTTGTGTCATGGCTTCGCCACATTCTCCAGATGTACTGTCCGAATTTTTTCGCTTGCAGAATCAGCAGACGCAGGCGTTATTGGAAGCCCTAGGACAGCTCATCCAGGGTCAACGTGCGCTGCAATCCGATGCGGCAGCCGCCGCTTCTTCGCTACCGCTGCCACAAAACGCTGTTGCACCTCCTTTTCGACCATACGTGGCGGCCGAAGAGACCTGGCACGAATGGTCTCGCCAGTTCCACTTTCACCTCGCAGCGTACAGCATTCAAGGTAAAGAGCGGCAGCCGTTTTTGCTTTCTTGTGTCGGTGTGTCTACCTACCGTGTGATTGTGAAATTGTTTCCCCGACGCGACGTAGCAACTCTGTCCTACGAAGACATTTTGTCTGCTTTAGATGCCTATTTCAAAGAAACAGTAAATGTAGTTGCAAAACGGTATACGTTCTTTCGTACAAAACGTACGGCCGGTCAGACTAATAGGGAGTGGGTAGCAACTTTGCAAGGACTTACTAGGGAGTGTGCCTTTGAATGTGACTGTGGCCTCCCTTATTCAGATACTATGGTGCGTGATGCAATAGCACAGAACGTTTCTGATGTTCGCATACGGGAACAGATTTTGAAACTCGTAAATCCCTCCCTTCAACAAGTGATAGACATATTGGATAGGCAAGACACTCTTGACTTTGCTCAGGCATCATTTGAAACTTCGCCAGCAGTGTGTCACATAAACCGGCCCGCCGGCCCCGCTGCACGGGACGCTAAACGGCCCTCGCGCCCGTCCGCACAGCAGCGGCAGCCTACCTTGCAAACACGTGCGCCGCGTAAGCAAGCCACTGCAGTGAAATCATGCCCGCGGTGTGCAACTAGACATTCGCGTGAAAATTGCCCGTCACGCCAAGCTATTTGCTTTTACTGTCAAAAGAAAGGACATGTTCAAAGTGTTTGCCGGAAAAAGCTTAGATCAGACAATCACAATAATTCCAGACCTTTTGCTTCGCGCCGGAATCGAACCCAGGACAATCAGGCTCGTGGACCTTCGCCCATGGACATTAATGTAGTTCATTCCCACCCATCCAGTGACACTTTAGCTAACAGTGACTGTGTTCGTCCCACCCAAAGTGTGTGTCGACGTCGCAGGAAATCCCGTAAAGTCGCAAGTGCTTCTGTACCTGTATCAGTTCAAATTGCAAGTGACAGTCGCTCTTGTCGTCAGCAGGACAATAAACTTTTTGTGGACTTAGACTTTGACGGCAAAGTGATCCCATTCCAGCTCGATACCGGAGCTGCAGTTTCATTGATTAATCACGACACGTACAAACAACTGGGCCACCCGCCATTGCGTGCCGCAAATGTTAAGTTAACTAGTTACTCAGGACAGCAGATCCCTGTGTTCGGACAGTGCAGCCTTATTGCAACATACAAGGGACAAATGAAACTTGTGTCATTTTACGTTCTTCGTTCTTCTAGTGCTGTGAACTTGTTTGGTTTAGATTTGTTTCAATTGTTTAATTTGTCTATCGTAAATCAGGTCCTATCAGTGAATCAGACTGTGCCTTCCGCCAGTGTTTCTAGTCTTTGTGAAGAATTTGCAGACATTTTTGCACCGGGCCTTGGTTGCGCTAAGAACTATGAAGCACATTTGGAATTGAAAGACAACGCGCAACCGAAATTTTTCAGAGCGCGCAATGTTCCCCACGCATTGCGTGATGAGGTCGCAAGAACATTGCACGATTTAGAATCTCAAGGTGTACTTGAACGTGTGCAGGCTTCTCTCTGGGCCTCACCCTTAGTAATTTTGCCAAAACCTTCCGGAAAACTGAGACTTTGTGTGGACTTCAAGGCAACTGTGAATCCACAACTTGTGACTGCTACTTTTCCTTTGCCCCGCCCGGAAGATCTTTTTGACAAACTGTGCCCGGGAAAATATTTTTCAAAATTGGACCTCGCAGATGCGTACTTGCAAATACCTGTGGACGAAGAATCCCAGCGCGTCTTGGTGGTAAACACGCATCTTGGCTTGTATCGCTTCAAAAGACTGCCATTCGGGTGTGCATCCGCCCCTGCATTGTTTCAGCAATATTTACAAACTATTTGTGCGTCGGTCCCTACTGCTGCGAACTATCTGGACGATATTGTGATCTCAGGACAGACAGAAGCAGAACATTTGCAAAATCTCCGAACATTATTTCAGGTATTGCGTCAGAATGGTCTTCGCTTGAGGAAGGACAAATGTGTTTTTTTTGCTCGGGACTTACCCTACCTGGGGCATGTCATCAATGCCCAAGGTATACGTCCGAGTCCAGAGCAACTCCGTGCCATACAGGACTTACCTGCTCCGCAGAACTTAAAACAGCTACAGAGTGTGCTGGGTAAAATTACTTCTTATTCAAAGTTTGTGCGCAATGCTTCTTCCATTTCAGCTCCGCTTCATCGCTTATGCCGTAAAGGTGTTCCGTTCGTCTGGACGACGGAATGCGAACGCGCCTTTCGCCAGTTGAAATCGGCGTTACTTTCAAATACTTGCCTTACGCCATTCGATCCCCAGAAACCCCTTTTGTTGATGGTAGATGCATCGGATTTCGGGATCGGTGCTGTGCTTGCGCACAAAGATGGCTCGCATGATCGCCCTATTGCCTTTGCGTCCAAATTGCTCTCATCTGCGCAAAGAAATTATTCACAGATAGAGAAAGAAGCTTTAGCTCTCGTGTTTGGTGTTACCAAGTTCCATGACTTCTTGTATGGTCGTCACTTTACCATCATCACAGACCACAAACCGTTGACATCGCTTTTTCATCCGAGCAAGCCTGTACCTCCACGTACAGCGCAGAAATTCATTCGCTGGTCACTTTTTCTCTCGCAGTACCGCTACGATATCTTGTATCGGTCCACTGCTAAGCACGGAAACGCTGATGCGTTGTCCCGTTTGCCTGTTGCTGAGGATACAGCATTCGATTCTTCCGAACTTGCTTGCATGTTCATTGATTCGGAAACCGATGACGTGGTCGAATCGTTTCCGATTGATTTTCGTCGTGTAGCTACAGCCACAGCTGCTGACCCTGTCCTTGCTACTGTCTTGCGTTTTGTTGCTACGCAATGGCCCTTGTCAAAGTCACGGATCGAAGATCCTTTGGTTCGCCGTTTTTTTGATCACAAGGAGAGACTTTTTGTACGACGTGGTGTTTTGTTGTTGCGTTCCGATAATGATCAGTCCAGAGTCGTAGTCCCACGTTCGTTACAGTCCTCTGTCTTAAAGCTTCTTCACCAAGGACATTGGGGTATAGTGCGTACGAAACAACTTGCTCGTCAGCACTGTACTTGGTTCGGAATCGATGCTGCGATTACGAATATGTGCTCCTCTTGCGTGGCGTGTGCCGAACAACAATCCGCACCGCCGCGGAAATTCTTTGCATGGCCGAACGCCACTTCCCCTTGGCAACGCTTGCACATCGATTTTGCTGGTCCATTCTGGAATGCTCGATGGTTGGTTGTGGTCGATGCTTTCAGTAATTTTCCTTTTGTTGTCCGGATGTCTTCCACGACGTCTTCTGCCACAATCCAAGCCTTGTCTGCTATCTTTTGCATTGAAGGTCTTCCGCAGACTATTGTTTCCGACAATGGCCCACAATTCATGTCCGCAGAATTTCAGTCATTCTGCAAGGCCAATGGTATTCAACATCTGACGTCCGCGCCGTTTTCGCCTCAGTCAAACGGTGCCGCTGAACGATTGGTCCGGACTTTCAAGTCACAGATGTTGAAATTGAAAGAATCGCATTCTCGGGAGGACGCTTTGTTACTCTTTTTGTCATCGTATCGCTCTCAGCCCCGCGATGGTCGCTCGCCGGCTGAATTGCTCCATGGTCGATCTCATCGCACCCTGATGTCTTTGCTGCATCCGCCGCATCAGGTTCCTGTGCAGCGGCAGACTCCTGCTTTTGCTCCTGGCGACGTTGTCTATTATCGCAACTATCGCGGTTCACAGCGTTGGCTCGCAGGGCGCATTCTTCGCTGCCTCGGCCGCGCGATGTATTTGGTTTTGGGGGCCTCTGGTGAGGTGCGTCGGCATCTCAATCAGCTGCGCCTCTGTCGTCGCCTGGGTTCTGCCGCTCCCCGTCTGCTTTCAGCGACGGAGCCGTCAGGTCAGCGCCTTGGGGACCCATCTACTGGCTCGCCTCATCCCCAGGTGTTGCCGACGCTGCCTTCCATTTTGCCACATGGCGTCGCGCCGCCGCCACCGCAGCCGCCGCCGGCGCCGCCCGCAGCGGACGCTTCGCTGCAGCCGCCTGGCGCCTCCCTGGGTCACGCGCCGCCGCTCGCTTCCCGTGCCCAGCCGTCCTCCGCCATGGACCTCTTGCCCGCTCCGGACCAGGTGTCGTCGTCGCGCGTCGGCTTCCCAGACCACATGGAGGTCGACCCTTCGGCCCCTATTGTCTCATTACGTGCGCATACACCTCATGTTGATGTGCACCCTGGACTAGGTTTGCAGGCGTTTCCTAGCTCCCCTCGGACCGAATGGCCGGGTGCGGGTGGCACAGCCTCGCCTGTTGTTAGGCTCCCCACCTCATCGCATACGTCAACATGGGGTCCTCCCCACGGCGGGCGGAAGCCTTATCTCACGACCGTTCGCCGATTTGCGGGGGAGGAATGTGGTGTCACCGCTAGACACCACACTTGCTAGGTGGTAACTTAAATCGGCCGCGGTCCTGTAGTACATGTCGGACCCGCGTTTCGCCACTGTGTAATCGCAATCCTAGCGCCACCACATGGCAGGTCACAATACACGGACTAGACCTCGCCCAGTTGTACGGACGACATTGCTTGCGACCAGACCTACCAAGTCTTCCTCTCATTTGCCGAGAGACAGATTGAATAGCCTTCAGCTTAGTCCATAGCTACTACCTAGCAAGGCGCCATTTGTATCAGTGCTTATAGCTAACGAATATTCAAGAGAGAGGTATTCCAAGGATTCATTAAAGTTAAGTATAAAAGAAGCTCCCTTCTTTTCTTTATAGTTTTCATCCAGTATCCTGTTTCAGACTTCACGCCCGTCTGCGTTAGTTTAGCGTGCACCTAGCTACCTCATTGTGTCTCGGCTGTAGAAATAGACACAACAGTATCAATATGTGATGCGAAGTTCCACCTCTCGTCGATGACTACATCAAGATATCGGGCCTCGCGGCGCCGAAGAACTGGCGAGCCATTGATTCTCACTGTAGGATTTCTGACCAGTTGGCCTTTGAGTAAGAGATACGTTGATTTATTGGGCGCGATCGTCATTTTCGTTTTGTGGCACCATGTTGTAAGTATGGTTCCACTTTAGGCTCTTAAGTCTTCGCGGCTACGGCCGCCGACCAGCAGGAGGAGGTCGTCTGCGTATGCTATGACCTCTATCACATCGTCACTGCTCTTCAAATCTTCCAGTAGCGGCTCCATGTTGATGTCCCAAAAGAGAGGTCCTAGGACAGAGCCCTGAGGACATCCTTTGGTTACTTTCTTACTTTGTCGCTAGGGGCCGATAGCCAGACCTCCCCGTCTGCACAATAGCGCCTCAGACAGCCGTATAGTAGCCCAGGACAGTTCTTCTCCCGCAAGCAGGAAAAGAGTGAGGGCCACCACAGGTTGGCTAAGGCGCCACTGATATTCAGCAAAGTTTAGCGTTAGTTGTCTAAGTCAGCAGACGACCGACGAGAGTGCCTTTGCTGACAGCACGACATCGGCTGCAGCGCCTCTCCTAGGGTCGCGACCATATCGGTAGGATCCCAGACGACTGGAAAATCGTTGCCTGGTCGGACGAGTTCAGTTGGTAAGAGCTGATGTTGGGGTTCGACTGTGGCGCATATCCCACGAAGCCATGGATGCAAGTCGTCAAAAGGCATTGTGTAAACTGGTGGTGGCTCCATATTTGTGTGAGCAATGTTTATCTGGAATGGAATGGGTCCTCTCGTCCTGCTGAACCAACCATTGACTGGAACTGATTATGTTCGGCTGCTTAGAAAGCATTTGCAACCATTCACGGGATAAATATTCTACAGAGGACTTATAACGACTTGTTGAGTTGATGCCACGTCGCGTTGTTGGACTACGCCGGGCAAAAGGAGGTCCGACACGGTATTAGGAGGTATCACCTGAGTGTATGGTTGCGCTGATGTACTGTCCCACGATCCCTAGAAAACTATGTGGTTCCCTGTTTTTATTTTTATTTTTTATTTTATTTTCTTTTTTTGTGTAGCCCACAACGAATCCTTCTCCTGTGTCAACCTTTTCATCTCAGAGGAGCAAATGTAACTAACTTCCTCAGTTATTTGCTTAATGTACTCAAAGCTTTGTCTTTCTGTGCAGTTTTCAGCCTGTGCAGCTCCCTCTAGTATCATAGAAGTCGTTCTCTTATGTCTTAGCACATGTCATATGATCCCGTCCCTAGTGAGGTCTGCGTTTCTGCCGGCGTGTACAGTGTTCAAATAACTTACTTGAATGCAGCTGGGTGACCTTCTTGACAACCGCCGATATTTCGACGGCAGCCTACCCTGCCATTTTCAAGGCAGAACTCTACGATCGACGTCGGAGCCAGTGTCCTGCTACGTCAATAACGTCCCTATCATCCACGTACTGCTTCCCGCATAGTGTACACTTCACTGGCCTAAAAATGGTTCAAATGGCTCTGAGCACTATGGGACTTAACAGCTGAGGTCATCAGTCCCCTAGAACTTAGAATTACTTAATCCTAACTAACCTAAGGACATGACATACATCCATGCCCGAGGCAGGATTCGAGCCTGCGACCGTAGCGGTCGCGCGGTTCCAGACTGAAGCGCCTAGAACCGCTCGGCCACTTCGGCCGGCTCACTGGGCTAAACAGATGGAAAAAATTGTGCAAATGGCTTTGAGCCCTATGTGACTTAACATCTGAGGTCATAAGTCCGCTAGAGTTAGAACTGCTTAAACCAAACTAACATAAGGACGTCACACACATCCATGCCCGAGGCAGGATTCGAACCTGCGACCGTAGCAGCAGCGCGGTTCCGGAATGACGCGCCGAGAACCGCTCGGTCGCAGCGGCCGGCAAACAGATGGAAGTCGGGAGGTGCGAGATGCGGGATGTGGCTTTGAAATTTTGTGGGCTCCTCTCGGGTGCGCAGCTTCATGCGAGGACTTGCGTTGTCATGGAGAATGGAGGCATTCGCCTGAAATTTTGTGGCGCAACGTTGCAGGAGTCACAGATTTGTGCGGCCAGTCGGCACTTGGGGGATTGGACAGGGGTGCGCGACCTCGCTGCGATGATGGTAGACGCCTCTTCTCACTAGCAGGTCTCCGCAGGCACCCCGTAGACGCCTATGGATAACTACGATGCTGTGGTTTCCCGCCAAAAGAGATTTAATGACAGCTTGGATCGCCCCTCCCTCACCGATGCTATTTCTAACGGTACGTACCTACTGGATCTGCATGAAACCACAGGGGCTCAACCGTGAATATTCCGCGGTGTCCTACAAAAAAATTACGCATTGTTCCCACCGAAATTGTCCCAAAAATTGTGTCACATTAAATATAGAACGCCCGTGTATTATGCTGGGTGAAGGTATTGGGGGGGGGGGGGGGACGAGATGTCTCTAGTCCTAAAGAAAGCTAAAAATAAAAGCTTTTCTTGAAGTAATAAAATAAGAAAATATCGTAACTTTCCCACTGAGTTGCCGTTTTGCAGAAGCACCTGTAGAACAAAGCGAGCGGCAATAAACGCGAGATATTTGCAATGCAGAGCTGCACCATAACGCAGGTCTTTACGCACGCTCACATCAGGACGCGTTGCGGAAGATAATGGCGCATTGGCCTGTTACATCGCTCGGGCGTCGCCATTGTCAGTCCGCGGTACGTGCCCGCCGCTATCTCCAATCGCCGCCGCACGCGCTGTCAGTAGGCGCCTTTACGATACGGTGGATACTACACCGCTCTCGTCCGCTCCTCTCGGCGGAGATGAGTGAAGGGCCATAACCAGAAGGCGAGGATACGGGGCAGTCGAGACAAGATCTGCGCAGCGGTGTGTGTGACCGCCACCGTCGGCGAGTTGCACTCCCCGAGGCGACGCCGCGGCTGCAGACGCCGTCGGAGGCGCCGAGTCCTGGGTTCTGACCCCGGCGCGGGCACAGTGATGTCAGCTGTCGTAAAGCGCGCAGGCCGTTCGTTGCCGCGCCGCGCGCCTTATGGTGATTGGAATGTTGTCGTTAGCCGCGGACGTCCCTCCGGCTGCGCCACAGGGGGAAAGAGGGCCGCCGTCTCTTCGCCAGGCTCGGGGAGAGGGGGTGGAGGGGTGGGGGAAGGGGAAGCACAGCAGGCGGCGAGTGACATTTGATACCTCAACATCTGTACTCTGCGAATCACTATAAAATTAAGGGTGGGAGCATTGCATAGTGACAGTTCGAGAAGTGACAGAAAATGGAGCAAAAATAGTAGCAGAACTATGTAATGTCTCGCAGTAACGAGAAACAGTTTTTTAAATGATGGTATTTTGTATGAAGGACAACCGCAGCCACAAATAGACACCTTGGATAGTAACCGCTTGTCTGATCTTGTTCGAATCCTGCCCCGGGGGCATGGATGTATGTGATGTCCTTAGTTAGGTTAAAGTAGTTCTAAGTTCTAGGGGACTGATGACCTCAGATGTTAAGTCCCATAGCGCTTAGAGCCATTTGAACCATTTCTTTTAACCTGATCTTGTGAATAATTTACTTCACGATTTCTTGAGGCATGGCGCCTTATATCGCTCCTGTCTAGGGCTCGTGTGTCGGGAGAATGACTCGTGCATGCACAGTGACAGATGGTCTGAAGCGGGTTCAGTCGAGTACGTAGTTCTAATTTTTATCTACTAGCCGGCCGGAGTGGCCGAGCGGTTCTAGGCGCTACAGTCTGGAACCGCGCGACCGCTACGGTCGCTGGTTCGATCCCTGCCTCGGGCATTGATGTGTGTGATGTCCTTAGGTTAGTTAGGTTTAAGTAGTTCTAAGTTCTAGGGGACTGATGACCACAGCAGTTAAGTCCCATAGTGCTGAGCCATTTTATCTACTAGAGGACAGTAGCGGACAGAGGCATTCAAGAAACAGGTCAAGAGATTGTTTTGTTGTGAATTATTATGTTTAGTTCTTGAAGGCTGTTTTGCTTATTTATGTTTGTACAGTTCTGCATGTGCTTTTAGTAGTGTGAATGATGCGTGAATGTGGTCTACAGTAAATACACTCCTGGAAATGGAAAAAAGAACACATTGACACCGGTGTGTCAGACCCACCATACTTGCTCCGGACACTGCGAGAGGGCTGTACAAGCAATGATCACACGCACGGCACAGCGGACACACCAGGAACCGCGGTGTTGGCCGTCGAATGGCGCTAGCTGCGCAGCATTTGTGCACCGCCGCCGTCAGTGTCAGCCAGTTTGCCGTGGTGTACGGAGCTCCATCGCAGTCTTTAACACTGGTAGCATGCCGCGACAGCGTGGTCGTGAACCGTATGTGCAGTTGACGGACTTTGAGCGAGGGCGTGTAGTGGGCATGCGGGAGGCCGGGTGGACGTACCGCCGAATTGCTCAACACGTGGGGCGTGAGGTCTCCACAGTACATCGATGTTGTCGCCAGTGGACGGCGGAAGGTGCACGTGCCCGTCGACCTGGGACCGGACCGCAGCGACGCACGGATGCACGCCAAGACCGTAGGATCCTACGCAGTGCCGTAGGGGACGGCACCGCCACTTCCCAGCAAATTAGGGACACTGTTGCTCCTGGGGTATCGGCGAGGACCATTTGCAACCGTCTCCATGAAGCTGGGCTACGGTCCCGCACACCGTTAGGCCGTCTTCCGCTCACGCCCCAACATCGTGCAGCCCGCCTCCAGTGGTGTCGCGACAGGCGTGAATGGAGGGACGAATGGAGACGTGTCGTCTTCAGCGATGAGAGTCGCTTCTGCCTTGGTGCCAATGATGGTCGTATGCGTGTTTGGCGCCGTGCAGGTGAGCGCCACAATCAGGACTGCATACGACCGAGACACACAGGGCCAACACCAGGCATCATGGTGTGGGGAGCGATCTCCTACACTGGCCGTACACCACTGGTGATCGTCGAGGGGACACTGAATAGTGCACGGTACATCCAAACCGTCATCGAAGCCATCGTTCTACCATTCCTAGACCGGCAAGGGAACTTGCTGTTCCAACAGGACAATGCACGTCCGCATGTATCCCGTGCCACCCAACGTGCTCTAGAAGGTGTAAGTCAACTACCCTGGCCAGCAAGATCTCCGGATCTGTCCCCCATTGAGCATGTTTGGGACTGAATGAAGCGTCGTCTCACGCGGTCTGTACGTCCAGCACGAACGCTGGTCCAACTGAGGCGCCAGGTGGAAATGGCATGGCAAGCCGTTCCACAGGACTACATCCAGCATCTCTACGATCGTCTCCATGGGAGAATAGCAGCCTGCATTGCTGCGGAAGGTGGATATACACTGTACTAGTGCCGACATTGTGCATGCTCTGTTGCCTGTGTCTATGTGCCTGTGGTTCTGTCAGTGTGATCATGTGATGTATCTGACCCCAGGAATGTGTCAATAAAGTTTCCCCTTCCTGGGACAATGAATTCACGGTGTTCTTATTTCAATTTCCAGGAGTGTATGTAGATCATTGTTCCACTGACGAACGTTGTACGACGGCGAATTTTGTATCATAATATATTAAGTAAGTTTATGGCAAAAGTAAAGCTAATTCGAGTGCAAATGGGAATAGTTAATAACGTAAAATGTAAACAAAATATCAGAATGTTAAATATTTATTTCGGGAAAAAGTACAGTTCTAAAGTGTATTTTTTGTTGTTTGGTTAGTAATGAAAAGCGCGGACTAAAGCGGGACAATAATGTTTTCCTATTGGCCTTAAAGAAAACTGATCAATCAGAGCGGAGTATTCTTCGTGCATCTTTTCTCTTGAAGATATTGAATGCTTAGAGCAGTCTAAGTAACCGGAGCCGAAGCTTTCAATGGTACGGTCGTGTGCAGTATGAGGTCCGACGGGAGCTATAATTTGCCGATTTTAGTTGTGCTACGTGTTTCAGAAGTGTTTTAAAGTGAAGGCATATTTATTCCTGTGTGTTTTTTTGGAGGTATGGATTTTCTGAGTAATTTTGTGTACTAGAAAAGACAGTAGTTCCGCGTGGTATATTGAGCAGATCGGTGACTAAAAACGTGAGTGCATTAATAGTATGGCGAGCATTTTCATTTAAGAACAATCCGTGCTTAGTAGCCGTTCAGATTTCGGAAAATACGCTACCATAAACTTGCTGACGTGGATGAAAGGGTTTGTGCATGACTGTGATAAGATTAGCACTGTCTTTGCATTAAACGTGTACCTTATCAAGGTTCACAATATACCGAAGTTTTGCCACTATTTCCACCTTTCATGCCGGCCGGAGTGGCCGTGCTGTTCTAGGTGCTACAGTCTGGAACCGAGCAACCGCTATGGTCGCAGGTTCGAATCCTGCCTCGGGCATGGATGTGTGTAATGTCCTTAGGTTAGTTACGTTTAATTAGTTCTAAGTTCTAGGCGACTGATGACCTCAGAAGTTAAGTCTCATAGTGCTCAGAGCCATTTGAACCATTTGAACCACCTTTCATTCAAAATTAAGATCTTTTCCCGATTCTTTTCTGTTGCAACAAGGTCACACGCAGGTGCGGGTAAAGGACGAAAGGAAACCGCCGTAGCCTGAAGCTACATCTTCAGGTTAAATATGGTGAGTCATGTCATTAAACTTGCAACGCGGACGGGACTGAACATTACTTGTCTATGAGTAAATGACGCAATTAGCGGACCGCGGACCCATACATTCCGCGTTCATTCTAGACTACTTGGATGAACTGTGACAAAAGCCCGGACAACAGGGGTCACGTACTAGGACATGTACTGAAACTGTGAAATAGTGCAATGATAATAGGTAGGCACTTGCCAAAATCTAGATTTGCTTTAATAAAACCCGAAAGGAAAGAATGACTGATTGCTGTGTTCCATCATTTTGAAGGTCATATCACAGTAGTTGAGCGCATCCATATTCCTAATGGAAGGTAACTTGGTGAAGTCACAATATACACTCCTGGAAATGGAAAAAAGAGCACATTGACACCGGTGTGTCAGACCCACCATACTTGCTCCGGACACTGCGAGAGGGCTGTACAAGCAATGATCACACGCACGGCACAGCGGACACACCAGGAACCGCGGTGTTGGCCGTCGAATGGCGCTAGCTGCGCAGCATTTGTGCACCGCCGCCGTCAGTGGCAGCCAGTTTGCCGTGGCATACGGAGCTCCATCGCAGTCTTTAACACTGGTAGCATGCCGCGACAGCGTGGACGTGAAACGTATGTGCAGTTGACGGACTTTGAGCGAGGGCGTATAGTGGGCATGCGGGAGGCCGGGTGGACGTACCGCCGAATTGCTCAACACGTGGGGCGTGAGGTCTCCACAGTACATCGATGTTGTCGCCAGTGGTCGGCGGAAGGTGTACGTGCCCGTCGACCTGGGACCGGACCGCAGCGACGCACGGATGCACGCCAAGACCGTAGGATCCTACGCAGTGCCGTAGGGGACCGCACCGCCACTTCCCAGCAAATTAGGGACACTGTTGCTCCTGGGCTATCGGCGAGGACCATTCGCAACCGTCTCCATGAAGCTGGGCTACGGTCCCGCACACCGTTAGGCCGTCTTCCGCTCACGCCCCAACATCGTGCAGCCCGCCTCCAGTGGTGTCGCGACAAGCGTGAATGGAGGGACGAATGGAGACGTGTCGTCTTCAGCGACGAGAGTCGCTTCTGCCTTGGTGCCAATGATGGTCGTGTGCGTGTTTGGCGCCGTGCAGGTGAGCGCCACAATCAGGACTGCATACGACCGAGGCACACAGGGCCAACACCCGGCATCATGGTGTGGGGAGCGATCTCCTACACTGGCCGTACACCACTGGTGATCGTCGAGGGGACACTGAATAGTGCACGGTACATCCAAACCGTCATCGAACCCATCGTTCTACCATTCCTAGACCGGCAAGGGAACTTGCTGTTCCAACAGGACAATGCACGTCCGCATGTATCCCGTGCCACCCAACGTGCTCTAGAAGGTGTAAGTCAACTACCCTGGCCAGCAAGATCTCCGGATCTGTCCCCCATTGAGCATGTTTGGGACTGGATGAAGCGTCGTCTCACGCGGTCTGCACGTCCAGCACGAACGCTGGTCCAACTGAGGCGCCAGGTGGAAATGGCATGGCAAGCCGTTCCACAGGACTACATCCAGCATCTCTACGATCGTCTCCATGGGAGAATAGCAGCCTGCATTGCTGCGAAAGGTGGATATACACTGTACTAGTGCCGACATTGTGCATGCTCTGTTGCCTGTGTCTATGTGCCTGTGGTTCTGTCAGTGTGATCATGTGATGTATCTGACCCCAGGAATGTGTCAATAAAGTTTCCCCTTCCTGGGACAATGAATTCACGGTGTTCTTATTTCAATTTCCAGGAGTGTATTATCTACAGGTGATAATACTTTTTTCAAGAAGTGTCGATATATTCTCGATAAAAAGAAAAAAAAAAGAAAATGGGCCGTGAGGCACCATCCGGGGAAGTTCGACCGCCGAGTGCAAGTCTTATTTCAGTCGACGTCACATTGGGCGACCTGAGTGCCGATGATGAGGATGGAGTGATGGTGGATACAACATAACACCCAGTACACGAACGGAGAAAATATCCAACCAGGCCGGGAATCGAAACCGGGCCCGCTGCATGGGTGGCAAGCTCGTTACCACCTTTTCTTTTATCTCACTTTGTTCGTTATCCTCTCGCCGGAGGGTCGAATCCTCCCTCGGGCATGGGTGTATGTATCGTTCTTAGCATAAGTTAGTATAAGTAGTGTGTAAGACTAGGGACCGATGACCTCAGGACTTTGGTCCCTTAGGATTTCACACACATTTGAACATTTGTTCGTTGTAGTTCGTTCTATTTGTCCGGGGCGGACGTCCCGTGACGCTTGTTCAAGTTCATAGTTCATCCATTCAGTCAGTTTTTTTGTTACAGAGGGCAGCTAACCTTCTGACCGAACACGCTGAGCTACCGCCACTGGCCTAAGCAGGCGGAAACGTGTTCGATAGTTCGCGGCACATTTACGGCCGGAGGTCATTAAATTTTCAGCAGGTGATAATACATTATGTAAGTGGCAGTAAATTTTTGAGTGATAACGTCATATTTTGGACAGACCAAATTACATTTTCAGTCGTTCACAATTCAGCTTGAACAGACCACAGTACGATTTTACGCATACATAAGAAAATTTCGCTGCCAAGTTCGCGTGTAGAAATATGTTTATTTTATTTCCGCAGTGACCTATTCCGAAGAACCTAGAAGATCTTCGGATCTTCTGGAAACAATACAACTGCACGTGAATCGCACAAACATAGCGAATATGACCACTAGACTCTGTCGAAACCGGTCACTGGTAAAATGAAGCAAAAAGATACAACACACGAACTTGGCTGCCAAATATTTTTATCTATCAAACATCAGAACACTCCCAGCAACACGTCAATAACTTAAACAGTTCACAATACATTTTGTACGGGAGACAGTAATTTTTCAAAAGATAATCTTACATTTTTCTAATGGTAGGAACTTTCCGAGAGAGAACGTTTCAGTTTCAACAGTTCAAATTTTGTTATCAAAATTTCACAACACATCATCAAACGTTTACAAGACTTTATCAAAAGTTGACAGTTCAGCTTTAAAAGTCTAAAATACACACGTTCACATAACAACGTATTATCAACAGTTCACAATACATTATCAACAATTTCCAATACAGTTTGAACAGACATCTTGTGCTTTAAAATCCAAACAGGCAACAAAAGAGAGCCGTTTGTGTGTGTGTGTGTGTGTGTGTGTGTGTCTGTGTGTGTGTGAGAGAGAAAGAGAGAGAGAGAGAGAGAGAGAGAGAGAGACAGAGAGAGAGAGAGCGAGGGAGAGTGAGAAAGGGAAAAAGTGGGGAGAGGACGATTCATTAATTACTTACTCGGCTTATGTTTCAGATTTCTGTTTGTTATTACTTTAGTAAGTTATTGTTTCTATTGATTTACTTTGAGTTATTTTTTATTTTGATTTGGTCATTAAATACTTTCTATTTCATTGTAAGGTAAAAGTTTTCTTGCAATATCAGAAGTTTTTTGATTTCATTTTTCACCCTAAGTACGAGGTGTGGCTAGAAAAAAACCGGACTAGTACTGGTGAAACAATAAAACGAATGCAATAAGGCTGAAAGTCGCGTGGCCTGTCACGTGACTCTCGCTCCGCCTACTGCTCGAGTTTCATCTGCCTCCTGCACTCAGTCTGCCCGTGGCGTCTGTTTTAAGTAGTTGACGTTTTGTCTGTGCGTCGGAAAATGTTGAGTGTACAGAAAGAACAGCGTGTTAACATCAAATTTTGTTTCAAACAAGGAAAATCTGCAAGTGAAACGTTTGTAATGTTACAACAAGTGTACGGCGATGATTGTTTATCGCGAACACAAGTGTTTGAGTGGTTTAAACGATTTAAAGATGGCCGCGAAGACACCAGTGATGACACTCGCACTGGCAGACCATTGTCAGCAAAAACTGATGCAAACATTGAAAAAATCGGTAAAGTTGTTCGACACTTTCCTTGTCAACTCCTGTTAACTCAGACACTGCTCTGATTGTTAAACGGCGATCTTGTCGAACAAGTTTACCGATTTTTTCAATGTTTGCATCAGTTTTTGCTGACAATGGTCTGCCAGTGCGAGTGTCATCACTGGTGTCTTCGCGGCCATCTTTAAATCGTTTAAACCACTCAAACACTTGTGTTCGCGATAAACAATCATCGCCGTACACTTGTTGTAACATTACAAACGTTTCACTTGCAGATTTTCCTAGTTTGAAACAAAATTTGATGTTAACATGCTGTTCTTTCTGTACACACAACATTTTCCGACGCACAGACAAAGCGTCAACTACTTAAAGCAGACGCCACAGGCAGACTGAGTGCAGGAGGCAGATGCAGCTCGAGCAGTACGCGGAGCGAGAGTCACGTGACAGGCCACGCGACTTTCAGGCTTTTTGCATTCGTTTTATTGTTTCACCAGTACTAGTCCGGTTTTTTTCTAGCCACACCTCGTAATTCGCCTGGGAGCGAACATCTCGGAAAACTGACCGGTTGTCCGCTTGCTTCTGTCATGAGCGATTATCTAATGTGGTTGAAGGACGGCCGAACCATGAGCAGGCGGCGTCTACGCCTCGTCACAGTAGATGGAGCGCAGAGGCGTGCCCGCTCAGCAAAGCAGGACGGCGACCATCTAGGCAGGTCTGACGCCGTAGCACTGTACTAACCATAAATCCACCGCAGAAATATGGGGCGAGGAACTTCGGCCGGTACAACTAATGCAGAAATGTATACAATCATCCGTTATTTTTGAGAATTTTATTCTGGCTACGAGATCCAACGCCACAGTAGTATCTTCTTCTGGGGAACAGTTGCTGTTACAAATGCGGAGAGGACACAATGTTCGAATGATTTCTATGGACTCCAGTCACTACAGTGATTCCTGCATTATGTACACGAACGACTGGAATATCTCGGACGTTCGATGGGGCCTGAGGAAGACGCTACTGAGGCTTTGAAACTAGTACTCTAAATAAAGTTCCTAAATACACTCCTGGAAATGGAAAAAAAGAACACATTGACACCGGTGTGTCAGACCCACCATACTTGCTCCGGACACTGCGAGAGGGCTGTACAAGCAATGATCACACGCACGGCACAGCGGACACACCAGGAACCGCGGTGTTGGCCGTCGAATGGCGCTAGCTGCGCAGCATTTGTGCACCGCCGCCGTCAGTGTCAGCCAGTTTGCCGTGGCATACGGAGCTCCATCGCAGTCTTTAACACTGGTAGCATGCCGCGACAGCGTGGACGTGAACCGTATGTGCAGTTGACGGACTTTGAGCGAGGGCGTGTAGTGGGCATGCGGGAGGCCGGGTGGACGTACCGCCGAATTGCTCAACACGTGGGGCGTGAGGTCTCCACAGTACATCGATGTTGTCGCCAGTGGTCGGCGGAAGGTGCACGTGCCCGTCGACCTGGGACCGGACCGCAGCGACGCACGGATGCACGCCAAGACCGTAGGATCCTACGCAGTGCCGTAGGGGACGGCACCGCCACTTCCCAGCAAATTAGGGACACTGTTGCTCCTGGGGTATCGGCGAGGACCATTCGCAACCGTCTCCATGAAGCTGGGCTACGGTCCCGCACACCGTTAGGCCGTCTTCCGCTCACGCCCCAACATCGTGCAGCCCGCCTCCAGTGGTGTCGCGACAGGCGTGAATGGAGGGACGAATGGAGACGTGTCGTCTTCAGCGATGAGAGTCGCTTCTGCCTTGGTGCCAATGATGGTCGTATGCGTGTTTGGCGCCGTGCAGGTGAGCGCCACAATCAGGACTGCATACGACCGAGGCACACAGGGCCAACACCCGGCATCATGGTGTGGGGAGCGATCTCCTACACTGGCCGTACACCACTGGTGATCGTCGAGGGGACACTGAATAGTGCACGGTACATCCAAACCGTCATCGAACCCATCGTTCTACCATTCCTAGACCGGCAAGGGAACTTGCTGTTCCAACAGGACAATGCACGTCCGCATGTATCCCGTGCCACCCAACGTGCTCTAGAAGGTGTAAGTCAACTACCCTGGCCAGCAAGATCTCCGGATCTGTCCCCCATTGAGCATGTTTGGGACTGGATGAAGCGTCGTCTCACGCGGTCTGCACGTCCAGCACGAACGCTGGTTCAACTGAGGCGCCAGGTGGAAATGGCATGGCAAGCCGTTCCACAGAACTACATCCAGCATCTCTACGATCGTCTCCATGGGAGAATAGCAGGCTGCATTGCTGCGAAAGGTGGATATACACTGTACTAGTGCCGACATTGTGCATGCTCTGTTGCCTGTGTCTGTGTGCCTGTGGTTCTGTCAGTGTGATCATGTGATGTATCTGACCCCAGGAATGTGTCAATAAAGTTTCCCCTTCCTGGGACAATGAATTCACGGTGTTCTTATTTCAATTTCCAGGACTGTATAATGGCTGAAGGTATACATTTCTTGAAGATCACGCCGTCCATCGCATATTGCTGAACACGGGGCCCCCAGTGGTTGACATCTGTGTTGTTTGCATATTGCACGAACGACACTGTTCTTTAGGACTGTATTCGGGACGGTTGCATCGAAAGTGACCGTTGATTACTGGAAACATGTCACCTGATCGGACGAACGATGTTACATGTTACAACAGGTCGATCGTTGTGTAGAAACAAATTGTGCTGTCATCCAGGCGAAGATGCAACACGCAACGGATGCTGATGACTGGGGGCAGGTTTTGTTACTATGGACATTCACTTGTGTTTTCGTGGAACCTTAGGCTGTACTCGAAGGCCCCATGACAGCTGTCGATCATGCGAACATTACAGCGGCTACAGCATTCCTTCATACTGACTGCATCTTTCAGCAGGATAATTGCCCATGTCACAAGGTCATAAATCTGCTACAGTGGCTTCATGAGCATCGTAGTGAACTGACTTTGACGTCTCGATTGCCGAATTCCTCCTATATGGAGCCAGCAGAACACTTCTTCTTATTACTTTTGACAAAATTAACTGCAAATTGTTTATTTCTTGTTCATTACATAAGTTCACGACAAGCTCTATTCGACATATGTGTCATTTTCAAGTGTTCCTGTTGGCAACACATTTACATATAGTTTCATTCAACATCTATGTAATAGTACTATGAGATTTTCTCTTATATTATATCCACGTCTAGATGGAGTGACGCTCTTAGAACGTTCTTTTGTCTGTTCTTGTTAACATGGGTCACATATTTACTTTCTGTCGAAATTTCGTGAAATTCTTTGACAACTGTGAAATGACAGATTGTTCAAATGACGCTTTATGTTTACAAGTAATCAGAGAAGTTTTTTGCTAGAGATATTGTGCTACCTTACTGTCTCTTACGCAAATGGCGCGTGAGGCTGTATCTGATAGGAAGGAGAGGATCAAAGGAAGAATGAGCATCATTCGTGTTGTGAACGTTCTCTTTATTTTAGAACACACAAAGTTAGATTTAATTAGCATGTATTGGAAAAACACCTCCATTGTTACTGACTATTAAGAAACAGAATAATTTACAATCACGAAACTGTTCCAGATTGTATCGAACACACATTATTTCGTAGTGGGGCGTTCATTCTGTTGTAGACATAATTCAAAATCCAAGAATCTTAAATACTGTTTACTGGATAACCGTTTTCAACACACTAAAAGTGTCATCATCGGATCTAACATGAGAGGTTTGAGGGAGGGCTTGCATGAGTTACACTATATACATTACTATTAGTACAGTACCACATACTTGAATGTAGCTTAACATTTATAAACCATTTGGTCTGCCTCATGTATCGTTATATCCAAATGGTTTAAAATGTTAAGCTACACTCAAGTATGTGGTACTGTACTAACAGTAATGTATATATTGTAACTCCAGTAAGCCCTCCCTCAAACCTGTCATGTTATATCTTCACAGATCCGATGATGGCACCTTTAGTGTGTAGAAACCGGTTATCCAGTAAACAGTATTTAAGCAATCTTGGCTTCTGAATTATTTCTGTTCCATATTGATTACTAGCAAACAAATTGAAAACAATAACCTTTAGTAGTAAAATAAAAAAGCTAAAAGTTCTTTTCCGAAATAAAACTTAAGATTTACAACTCAAAATAGAAGTACGCACCATATTAGAAAATTACTATATCGCCGGATAGCGGAGATGGACAAGGCACGCAAGAGAAATATCCGCAGGAGACTTACGTTAAATATGGCGTCCTGAACGGTACAAATAGTCAGTAAGAACGTTCATGAAATTAACGGATCTAAAATCTCCTACTGTTTGGCCAGTTCAAAATCCAATAGTGAATTGCAAGAAGTAACACATAATCATGCAGTTGGCCGAGCCACACTTGTATGAATACATTTAAGTAAATGAATCTAGTAATTAATCAATAGTAAAATTAGCCTGTTAACACTTCAACAGTTTAGACGAGCTTTTTTTTCTTTTTTTAATAAAAAAAATGGAGAAGACCACAACAACAACAATAAAAATCCTGAAAGAAGAGCTACATCAGGTTCGCAAAGATTTAGACACAAATGAATACATCAAGGTGCTATACAACCCTGTCACGGAAAGGCGTAGTGGGCTCGGTAAGGTGAGGTAGTGCAGGACCACCTGCACCCGGCTGGCTGTACACTCGAGCGCGTCAAGGAAATTTTGGAAATTTGTGGTAAGTTACTATGGGACCAAACTGCTGAAGTCGTCGGTCCCTAGGATTACAGACAACTTCATCTAACTTAAACTAACTTATGCTAAGGACAACACCCACAACCATGCCCGAGGGAGGACTCGAACATCGGACGAGGAGAGGCGCGCGAACCGTGGTAAAGAACCCAAGAGCGTGCGGCTACCCCGCGCGGCAGCGCCGCCTTGGCTCTGCTTTCGGACTCCGCGCCTGCTCTATCAGCCAGGTAGATTCCACCGAAAAACCCACCAAAATAAAAAAAAAAATAAAAAAAAAAAAACAAAAAAAAACAAAAAAAACAACAATTGTAGCCTAATTAACAGAGCAATACAGACATTTGTACCAGATTTACACTCCTGGAAATGGAAAAAAGAACACATTGACACCGGTGTGTCAGACCCACCATACTTGCTCCGGACACTGCGAGAGGGCTGTACAAGCAATGATCACACGCACGGCACAGCGAACACACCAGGAACCGCGGTGTTGGCCGTCGAATGGCGCTAGCTGCGCAGCATTTGTGCACCGCCGCCGTCAGTGTCAGCCAGTTTGCCGTGGCATACGGAGCTCCATCGCAGTCTTTAACACTGGTAGCATGCCGCGACAGCGTGGACGTGAACCGTATGTGCAGTTGACGGACTTTGAGCGAGGGCGTATAGTGAGCATGCGGGAGGCCGGGTGGACGTACCGCCGAATTGCTCAACACGTGGGGCGTGAGGTCTCCACAGTACATCGATGTTGTCGCCAGTGGTCGGCGGAAGGTGTACGTGCCCGTCGACCTGGGACCGGACCGCAGCGACGCACGGATGCACGCCAAGACCGTAGGATCCTACGCAGTGCCGTAGGGGACGGCACCGCCACTTCCCAGCAAATTAGGGACACTGTTGCTCCTGGGGTATCGGCGAGGACCATTCGCAACCGTCTCCATGAAGCTGGGCTACGGTCCCGCACACCGTTAGGCCGTCTTCCGCTCACGCCCCAACATCGTGCAGCCCGCCTCCAGTGGTGTCGCGACAGGCGTGAATGGAGGGACGAATGGAGACGTGTCGTCTTCAGCGATGAGAGTCGCTTCTGCCTTGGTGCCAATGATGGTCGTGTGCGTGTTTGGCGCCGTGCAGGTGAGCGCTACAATCAGGACTGCATACGACCGAGGCACACAGGGCCAACACCCGGCATCATGGTGTGGGGAGCGATCTCCTACACTGGCCGTACACCACTGGTGATCGTCGAGGGGACACTGAATAGTGCACGGTACATCCAAACCGTCATCGAACCCATCGTTCTACCATTCCTAGACCGGCAAGGGAACTTGCTGTTCCAACAGGACAATGCACGTCCGCATGTATCCCGTGCCACCCAACGTGCTCTAGAAGGTGTAAGTCAACTACCCTGGCCAGCAAGATCTCCGGATCTGTCCCCCATTGAGCATGTTTGGGACTGGATGAAGCGTCGTCTCACGCGGTCTGCACGTCCAGCACGAACGCTGGTCCAACTGAGGCGCCAGGTGGAAATGGCATGGCAAGCCGTTCCACAGGACTACATCCAGCATCTCTACGATCGTCTCCATGGGAGAATAGCAGGCTGCATTGCTGCGAAAGGTGGATATACACTGTACTAGTGCCGACATTGTGCATGCTCTGTTGCCTGTGTCTATGTGCCTGTGGTTCTGTCAGTGTGATCATGTGATGTATCTGACCCCAGGAATGTGTCAATAAAGTTTCCCCGTCCTGGGACAATGACTTCACGGTGTTCTTATTTCAATTTCCAGGAGTGTAGATCAGGCGTCTAATACAAGCTGAACGCCGCCGCACGATATTCAAAATTACGGCAACAAGAAAAACCAATAGATAATTTTCAGTGCTTTAATAGAGTCAAATGAATGAAACTTGTAAGGCGACCAAAATCCAAACACAGTTCTAAATAAAGTTACCGAGCGGGAAGTTCGACTGCCAACCACAAATTTTACCAAACTAGCGCCGCGTGGGCGAGGGAAACTGCCACTCGTAGCGGACCCTAAACCCGAAGGAAACGTGTTCGGTTGGCTAACGAAACCCTCACTAACACCAGACAGAACATAACTTTTTGAATAACATTACGGGCACGTATAAGACAGTAGTAACAAACGCAAAATAAAGTCCTTACTGACATAGACACAATACTTAAGGTAGAGAGTTCTCACCCTTCAAACAATAAAGAAGCACAATTCCACTTGACAGTATAAAGACAAAGTAAGAAAATAACTAAAATTTTGCGTTCCAGTAATATCAGATGCAGGGCGTGGCACATGAAGTAAACCCACTTAATATATACAACTTAAGAGCCAAAGAAACTGGTACACCTAACATCGTGTAGGGTTCCCGGGAGCACGCAGAAGTGCCGCAACACGACGTGGCATGGACTACACTTGCGTCTGAAGTAGTGCTGGAGAGAACTGTCACCTGCAGGACTGTCCATAAAACCGTAAGGGTGCGAGGGGGTGGAGATCTCCTCTGAACAGCACGTTAAAAGGCATCTCAGATATGCTCAATAATATTGACGTCTGGGGAGTTTGGAGTCCAGCGGAAGTGTTTAAACTGAGAAGAGTGCTCCTGGAGCCACTGTGGAGCAATTCTGGACGTGTGTGGTGTCGGACTGACCTGCTGGAATGGCCCAAGTCCGTCGGAATGTACAACTGATATTAAGTTTTTTTTTAACGTGTTGTGTTCATCCGTTTTCTTTTTCTATTACGCAAATAAAATGTAACAGGTAATTTTTATGTTTGAGGTTCATTTGTTTCTTAAGGGTATCATTCGGATATCTGTTTGTATGTGCGTAAATTTCTAGTCCTTCCAAAATGTTCATGGTTTCACTTTTCAGAGCATTTTCGACAGTGTGCGTTCTACACTCCTGGAAATTGAAATAAGAACACCGTGAATTCATTGTCCCAGGAAGGGGAAACTTTATTGACACATTGCTGGGGTCAGATACATCACATGATCACACTGACAGAACCACAGGCACATAGACACAGGCAACAGAGCATGCACAATGTCGGCACTAGTACAGTGTATATCCACCTTTCGCAGCAATGCAGGCTGCTATTCTCCCATGGAGACGATCGTAGAGATGCTGGATGTAGTCCTGTGGAACGGCTTGCCATGCCATTTCCACCTGGCGCCTCAGTTGGACCAGCGTTCGTGCTGGACGTGCAGACCGCGTGAGACGACGCTTCATCCAGTCCCAAACATGCTCAATGGGGGACAGATCCGGAGATCTTGCTGGCCAGGGTAGTTGACTTACACCTTCTAGAGCACGTTGGGTGGCACGGGATACATGCGGACGTGCACTGTCCTGTTGGAACAGCAAGTTCCCTTGCCGGTCTAGGAATGGTAGAACGATGGGTTCGATGACGGTTTGGATGTACCGTGCACTATTCAGTGTCCCCTCGACGATCACCAGTGGTGTACGGCCAGTGTAGGAGATCGCTCCCCACACCATGATGCCGGGTGTTGGCCCTGTGTGCCTCGGTCGTATGCAGTCCTGATTGTGGCGCTCACCTGCACGGCGCCAAACACGCATACGACCATCATTGGCACCAAGGCAGAAGCGACTCTCATCGCTGAAGACGACACGTCTCCATTCGTCCCTCCATTCACGCCTGTCGCGACACCACTGGAGGCGGGCTGCACGATGTTGGGGCGTGAGCGGAAGACGGCCTAACGGTGTGCGGGACCGTAGCCCAGCTTCATGGAGACGGTTGCGAATGGTCCTCGCCGATACCCCAGGAGCAACAGTGTCCCTAATTTGCTGGGAAGTGGCGATGCGGTCCCCTACGGCACTGCGTAGGATCCTACGGTCTTGGCGTGCATCCGTGCGTCGCTGCGGTCCGGTCCCAGGTCGACGGGCACGTGCACCTTCCGCCGGCCACTGGCGACAACATCGATGTACTGTGGAGACCTCACGCCCCACGTGTTGAGCAATTCGGCGGTACGTCCACCCGGCCTCCCGCATGCCCACTATACGCCCTCGCTCAAAGTCCGTCAACTGCACATACGGTTCACGTCCACTCTATCGCAGCATGCTACCAGTGTTAAAGACTGCGATGGAGCTCCGTATGCCACGGCAAACTGGCTGACACTGACGGCGGCGGTGCACAAATGCTGTGCAGCTAGCGCCATTCGACGGCCAACACCGCGGTTCCTGGTGTGTCCGCTGTGCCGTGCGTGTGATCATTGCTTGTACAGCCCTCTCGCAGTGTCCGGAGCAAGTATGGTGGGTCTGACACACCGGTGTCAATGTGTTCTTTTTTCCATTTCCAGGAGTGTATGAATGTTTTTTCTTCGTACGATACCAAAAGCTCACACCATGAACATTTTGGAATAACTAGAAATTTATGCACACACAGCCGGCCGCGGTGGTCTAGCGGTTCTAGGCGCGCAGTCCGGAACCGCGCGACTGCTACGGTCGCAGGTTCGAATCCTGCCTCGGGCATGGATGTGTGTGATGTCCTTAGGTTAGTTAGGTTTAAGTAGTTCTAAGTTCTAGGGGACTGATGACCACAGATGTTAAGTCCCACAGTGCTCAGAGCCATTTGAACCATTTTTTTTTATGCGCACACAAAGAGATACCCTAACGACCCCCTAAAGGAAGAAACGGACCTCAAACATAAAAATTATCTGGAAAACTTTATTGACACAATAGAAAAACAAGGAATAAACACAGCACGATGAACAAAACGTTAAGATCGTATATCTACATAATGCACAACATCTCTGGCAAGAAACGTCTATGAATACCTAAGAGATAATTTACTTGTAAACATGAAGCATCATTGGAACGATCTGTCATGTTACAATTTTCAAAAAGTACCAGGAAATTTTTATAGCCAGCAAATACGTGACCTGTGTTAACAACGTCGTACATAAAAGATTTCACGATCTGACACGATTTATGGACGTCACTCCATCTACACGTAAGTATAAGACAATATCTAGTGGTATTATTACGTTGACAATGGAACGATGTATAATTGTATAACTATCGAAAAATAATAAGTAATTCAACAATAATTCTTCTATGGAATGTAAATATGTGACCTTTGTTGACAACGTAGTACGTAAAAGGAATTATGTTCCATGACGATTTATGAACCTCAGACCGTCTAGACTTAAGTGTATTATAAAATAAAGTCTCATAATACTATTATACAGATGTAGAGTGAAATGCAATATCAACACGAACACTTGGAAAAGGCTGATATTCCGAAACAAGCTTTGTCCTGAAATAGAAAATCTGCAGCTAATTTTGTCAAAAGTATAATGATGTCATATTACGACGCTATGCAAGCTGCAGGTCCAGCAGAGATGAATTTATTTAACACCTGGGAGGCCATCAGGTACCAATTCCTCACCCACAAACCAGCGGCCCTTAATTTATTGGGTTTTCGTGACAGGCGCATAGTAATCCCGTGCCACATACCTCTCTATACCTACCAGAGCCTATCTGCAACGTTGCCACGCACAGCTGGTGCTCCGTTGCGTACCGAAGATGGAACAACTCCTTATTAATCTGAAATGATAATTAAATCAAGACCCTAAGCTGCCGACATGTGCTGATATACATCAACGGGGACACTTGAAAATGTGTGCCCCGACCGCGACTCGGACTCGGGATCTCCTGCTTACATGGCAGACGCTCTATCCATTTGAGCCACCGAGGACACAGAGGATAGTGCGACTGCAGGGTTGCTCGCTCCCCGTGAGACCCGCATCCCAACTTAATGTCCACACATTACATTCATAGTGCCCCTGCCCGTTACACTCATTACTCGCGGCAGACAATCTTACCGAGTAAACATATACACTACTGGCCATTAAAATTGCTACACCACGAAGATGACGTGCTACAGACGCGAAATTTAACCGACAGGAAGACGATGCAGTGATATGCAAATGATTAGCTTTTCAGAGCATTCACACAAGGATGGCACCGGTGGCGACACCTACAACGTGCTGACATGAGGAAAGTTTCAAACAGATTTCTCATACACAAACAGCAGTTGACCGGCGTTGCCTGGTGAAACGTTGTTGTGATGCCTCGTGTAAGGAGGAGAAATGCGTACCATCACGTTTCCGACTTTGATAAAGGTCGGATTGTAGACTATGGCGATTGCGGTTTATCGTATCGCGACATTGCTGCTCACGTTGGTCGATATCCAGTGACTGTTAGCAGAATATGGAATCGGTGGGTTCAGGAGGGTAATACGGAACGCTGAGTTGGATTCCAACGGCCTCGTATCACTAGCAGTCGAGATGACAGGCATCGTATCCGCATGGCTGTAACGGATCGTGCACCCACTTCTCGATCCCTGAGTCAGCAGATGGGACGTTTACAAGACAACAACCACCTGCACGAACAGTTCGACGACGTTTGCAGCAGCGTGGACTATCACCTCGGAGACCATGGCTGCGGTTACCCTTGACGCTGCATCACAGACAGGAGCGCCGGCGATGGTGTACTCAACGAAGAACCTGGGTGCACCAATGACAAAACGTCATTTTTTTGGACGAATCCAGGTTCTGTTTACAGCATCATGATGGTCGCATCCGTATTTGGCGACATCGCGGTGAACGCACATTGGAAGCGTGTATTCGTCATCGCCATACTGGCGTATCACCCGGCGTCATGGTATGGGGTGCCATTGGTTACACGTCTCGGTCACCTCTTGTTTGCATTGACGGCACTTTGAACAGTAGACGTTACATTTCAGATGTGTTACGACCGGTGGCTCTACCCTTCATTCGATCCCTGCGAAACCCTACAAATTCAGGATAAAGCACGACCGCATATTGGTGGTCCTGTACGAGCCTTTCTGGCTACAGAAAATGTTCGATTGCTGCCCTGGCCAGCACATTCTCCAGATCTGTCACCAACTGAAAACGTCAGGTCTATGGTGGCCGAGCAACTGACTTGTCACAATACGCCAGTCACTACTCTTGATGAACTGTGGTATCGTGTTAAAGCTGCATGGGCAGCTGTACCTGTAAACGCTATCGAAGCTCTGTTTGAATCAATGCCCAGGCGTATCGAGGCCGTTAATATGGCCAGAGGTGGTTGTTCTGGGCACTGATTTGTCAGGATCTATGCACCCAAATTGCGTGAAAATGTAATTACATATCAGATCTAGTGTAATATATTCGTCCAATGAATACCCGTTTATCATCTGCATTTCTTCTTGGTGTAGCAATTTTATTGGCCAGTAGTGTATATATACCTAATTAATCTGGTATGCCGCCCGGTGTGGCCGTGTGGTTCTAGGCGCTTCAGTCTGGAACCGCGTGACCGCTACGGTCGCAGGTTCGAATCCTGCCTCGGGCATGGATGTGTGTGATGTCCTTAGGTTAGTTAGGTTTAAGTAGTTCTAAGTTCTAGGGGACTGATGACCCATAGTCCTCAAAGCCATTTGAACCAATCTTGTCTGGGTAATGCCAACTCAGGGTTAGTTTAGGTGTAACCCCTATTCTTCCAGCGACTCTCAGTGATGCCCCTAGCACTGTCTACATCAGGTGAGGCACCTTTCGAGGCAGTTCGGCTCACTCTCCTGCTTTTAGCCGGACGGCCTGTGCCCAACTGCGAGCTCTCAGACATTTGGCCGCCCGTGTTGGTGGGTGAGGGACCCCTGGCCAGCTGGAGCTGTGGCGTGCAGAATGCGGCGCGGCGGTGTGTCGCTCCCCCGGGCGGTGTCGCGTTGCGCTGCCGGCGGTCTCGCTAGGCCGGCCGAGTGTGGCCGGCTTCCTGGACAGGGACCGCGAGGCGGACGCGGGCGCAGACAGCCGCACGGGACGCGCCGTTCCGCCAGGCAGTCAACAGCCGCGCCGGCCGTCGCAGCCTCCGAGCGCCGTAACGGGGCCCGCCGCGGCCGCTGCACCCGCACCCCGAGCCGCACGACAATAATAATGGCCGGTGACCTCAGCCTGTCCAGTTGCTCGTCTTTCCCTTTCAGGTAGTAACTGTGAGTCAAAGAAATGATCTCGGGAACAAGTAATGTCTTCAGTCCCTCAGGGTTCAGTTATTGGTCCATTGCTTTTCCTCTTATATCAGTGTCATTCATCTGCGCTTAGTTCTTGTAAGTGCCATTTACATCTTGACTACACTCAGTTTTAACCATATAGTGAGACCAGCCACTCGCTTCCAGTCATCCAATGTTCTGCGGTGTTGCGCTTTACACCACCTCAAGCATCGCTTACCAGTGACTACAGAAATGCAGGTCTCTTGATGAGTTGCTAGACCATTGTCTTTTACTCCCTACATACAATCATTGTACTAAATGGCCTGCAGGTAGCGCATTGGAACACATCTGTGACCCCTTCCGCCAATTTTATACGATATCTCGACGTTCCCTTTCTGTCAATACATGAGGTCTCCTTGGTCTTGGCTTAGGTGTGGTTGTTCCTTCGCGTCTCTGCTTCACAGTCCTATCACCAGTAGTCGACTTTGACAGCTTCAGAAGGATTCAAATGCCCCTGATATACGAGGGGTGTTCAGTAACTAAAGCAACACGTTTTTTTTTTCTTTTTCGGAAGAATGTTGATATTGAATGTAGTCATGATGTAAATGGCACTTACAAGAACTGAGCGCAGATGAATGACACTGATACAAGAGGAAAAGCAATGGACCAATAACTGAACCCTGAGGGACTAAAGATATTACTTGTTCCCGAGATCATTTCTTTCACTCACAAAGTTATCACAGTTACTGCCTGAAAGGGACCCAAAGAAAAAAGTCACATGGATTGAGGTCTAGACTATTAGGGGGCCAATTTTGTCCGTCATTGAAGCGACCTGGAAACCTGAGTGAAATGATCCGCATGTCGAAATGCTCGTGTAAAAACACCAACACAGTGTTTGCAGTATGTGGCCTTGCTCCATCTTGCATGAACCGCTGCGTGTTGAAGGGCAAGGCAGAAGCAAGAAGCTGAGGAATGAAGCTATTGCGAATCATGCTCAAATAACGCTCGCTGTTCACAGTTTCTCCAAAGAAAAAGGGTCCAATAAGTCCTTGACTGGAAATAGCTGCCCACGCTGTGATGGTTCAGAATGGCTCTGAGCACTAAGGGACTTAACATCTGTGGTCATCAGTCCCCTAGAACTTAGAACTACTTCAACGTAATTAACCTAAGGACATCACACACATCCATGCCCGAGACAGGATTCGAACCTGCGACCATAGCGGTCACGTGGATCCAGACTTAAGCGACTAGAACCGCACGGCCACACAGGCTGGCACATGCTGTGATCCTCGGAGCATAATGTTGTCGTTCATGAAGCACTTGTGGGTTTTCAGTGGCCCAAAAGCGTACATTTTTTTTGTTAACCATACCGTCTAAATGAAAATGCGCCTCGTCTGAAAACCAAACGCTGTTGAGAGGTTCTTCCCTATCCTCCGTCCACTGAGCAAACAGTAGTCTCTGCTGCTTGTGTTCTTCAGTGAGCTTCTGTGCACAGGTCATCTTGTGTGGGTACATATGGAGGTCACTTTTAAGAATGCGTTGAACGGAGCGCCTGGATATTCCCAGTTGCACTGCTGCCTTTCTTCACGATTTCGCGGGACTTCTCTGTACAGAAACTCGTACCGCTTCAAGATTCTCCGGCGAATAAACAGGCTTAGGTCGAGGTCGCTTCGCTTCCAATAGTGTTCCTTCCTGTACAAATTTATCGTACAACCTGTGGATGGATTTCTTGCAAGGGACCCATAGTGTGTTAAACTGTTGTCGAAAACCGAAAACGCCTCTGAGTCCCAACAAGGCTTTTCGTTTCATGAAAAAGTAACACAATTGCCGATCGTTGCTGTGTCGTCAGTCTTCCATTGTCAGCCATTGCTGCTTACTAGTCTCCTAGCGGCAGTATCGTGAATTACACGTCATTTCGTAACTCATTTTTTTTTCCAAGCTCTGCTGGTACAGCTGTAGAGATTCCAGCGGGATATCTAACGTGCGTCGTAAATTGTGAAAGAAACAATTGGTAACACATTTCGTGCGCCACCCTGTATCTCCAACAAAAACCTAACAGTAATTTATTTTCCAGATAATAACTCACATATTTCTGTGAGTCAGAGAAGTAATCATGGGAATGAGTGCTTTCTGGATTCCTTCAGGGTTCATTAATTTTTTTTTTCTTGCTTTTTCGCTGTGTATCAGTCATATTCGTCTGCCCTAAGTTCTTGTAACTACCCTTTACATTATGACAGCATCCTGTTTTGAAACTTACTGGTAGGTCAAAACTGTGTGCCAGACCAAGACTTCAAATTTCGCAGAAGTTCTTATGTAAAAGTTGCGGGACTAGAACTCCTGGAAGGAAGGATGCTGCGTAGAGGTGGCTTAGGCTTAGTCTGGGAGATGTTTCCAGAATTAATATTCCACTCTACAGTAGAGTGTGTGGTGATATGAAACTTCCTCGGGACGTTTACATTTCACGGGCAAGTGCTCTACCAATTGAGTTACCCGCGTACAACTCACGACTCGTCTTCACAGCTTTATTACCGCCAGAACTTCACCTTCTACATCCCAAACTTCACAGACGTTCTCCTGGGAAACTTGCTTGACTAACACTCCTGGAAGAAAGAAGGTGAGGTACTGGCGGACGTAAAGCTGCGAGCACGGGGCGTGAGTCGTGCTTGGGTAGCTCGGTTGATAGAGCACTTGCCTGCGAAAGACAGAGGTCGCGAGTTCGAGTCTCAGTCCAGCTCACAGTTCTGACCTCCATTGAAGTTTCATACTGACACACACACCGCTTCAGAGTGAAGAATTCATTCCGGGTACATCCAGTTTTATCCAAGGGTCAGCCCTAAGAACTTTACTTCTTCCTTATCAGGCATCTAATGTGAACATTGCTGGCTGATGACCCTACGTTCTCCCTTTGCCTCTCTACCTCCTACAAAAGACTAACAGTAATTTATTTTCCAGATAGTAACTCCGGTAACTTTTGTGAGCCAGAAAAATCATCGTGGGAACGAGTGATCTCTGTACTTCCTCAGGGTTCAGTAAATGGTCCGTTGCTTTTTCACTATATTTCAATTTTATACACTTGTGCTAAGTTTTGTAACCACCACTTACATTTGACGACATCCAGTTATGGAAGTTACTGGAAGATCAAAAACACGTTCCAGGCAGAGGTTCGAACACGGGATCTTTGCCTTTCATGGGAAAGTGCTCTACCAACTGACCTACCCAAGCATGACTCAAAACCTATACTTGCAACTTTATTTTTGTCTTATCTACTGCAAATAGATCTTCTTCTCTGGTTCCTTTACCTTCCCTAAATCATTAGCCATCGTCATCTAACAGTTCTACAGTTTTTGGAAAAGCGTTTCGTCTATGTAGGTTATTGAATTTTTATCATTTTTGTTTATTTATTGATATAATTACTTTTTTTAAACAATGATAAACAGCTTCAGTGACATTAGCCACCTCCAAATGCTAAGAGTGGCATTGAGAGAACAAATGGTCAACCGTTCATGTGTTCATAAAAAAAAGTGCTTGTGTTAACAATGATACGAAAACTCCTCAGTTGTCTTCTTTATTCTTCTGTACAGGGTGATTCATCTGCCCCTATCAGTGTCGTTTTATGCAATCCGCAAGATTATTTTTGACCCGAAAAAAGCCTATACGTCTGGTGTTCTTAGCAAACACAAATAGATATCTTGATATTTAAATCCACACCGTAATAGGAAGCCATAATGTTCCAATGTTGTTAAACAGTGGAAACCATGAGTGTGTTCTTCATACATTATGACACTGAAATGCAGCTGAACACTAAGGTGATATTGTGACCATTTTAAAAATAATAAAAACTAAAACCAAACTCCGGCCGCCGTGTCATCCTCAACCCACAGGCGTCACTGGATGCGGCTATAGAGGGGCATGTGGTTAAATACCTGTTATAATATGCACCACTTGTGCTCTACTGAAAAGTACAGTTGTTAAGGGCAGACATAGGATTGTGGAAAGCTCTTGTGTGTAAGGTGCGACGTTCGAATCCTGGGCGAGGATTTTGTTCATTTTTAAATTTGTTTTTTTGTTTTTAATGTACGTTATGTGTGAGCAATATAATTTTTTATGCAAATGTGAATGAAAGTGACTTCAAGAAGAGCTGATTCGTGAACAGATCGGACAAATGCGAAACAGAAATAAGGGCATAGAAACTCATTGATGATATTTACAATATTAGTGATATGGTGATATCCGTTTTGGTTTATGCACATATGGGCCCGCTAAACAGTGGAAACCATGAGTGTGTTCTTCATAGATTATGACACTGAAGTGCAGCTGAACACTAAGGTGATATTGTGACCATTTTAAAAATAATAAAAACTAAAACCAAACTCCGGCCGCCGTGTCATCCTCAACCCACAGGCGTCACTGGATGCGGCTATAGAGGGGCATGTGGTTAAATACCTGTTATAATATGCACCACTTGTGCTCTACTGAAAAGTAGAGTTGTTAAGGGCAGACATAGGATTGTGGAAAGCTCTTGTGTGTAAGGTGCGACGTTCGAATCCTGGGCGAGGATTTTGTTCATTTTTAAATTTGTTTTTTTGTTTTTAATGTACGTTATGTGTGAGCAATATAATTTTTTATGCAAATGTGAATGAAAGTGGCTTCAAGAAGAGCTGATTCGTGAACAGATCGGACAAATGCGAAACAAAAATAAGGGCATAGAAACTTATTGATGATATTTACAATATTAGTGATATGGTGATATCCGTTTTGGTTTATGCACATATGGGCCCGCTACTACGTACCGGGTGATCAAAAAGTTGGTATAATTTGAAAACTTAATAAACAACGGAATAATGTAGATAGAGAGGTAAAAATTGACACACATGATTGGAATAACATGGGGTTTTATTAGAACAAAAAAAAAAAACGAAGTACACAAAATGTCCGATAGATGGCTCTGGACAGCAAAACATCAGTGATTGCGCATGACAATCGTGTTACAGAATCGCTCCATCTACAGCCTGGCTGATAAACACCTGCTGAAACGTACGATGTTTATGCAGGATGGCGCTTCACCCCATATTGCTAGACGCATGAAAGATCTCTTACGCGATTCGTTTGGTGATGATCGTGCGCTCAGCCGCCACTTTCGTCATGCTTGGCCTCCCAGGTCCCCAGCCCTCTGTGCGATTATTGGCTTTGGGGTTACCTGAAGTCACAAGTGTATTGTGATTGACCGACATCTCAAGGGATGCTGAAAGACAACATCCGACGCCAATGCCTCACCATAACTCCGGACACGCATTACAGTGCTGTTCACCACATTATTCCTCGACTACAGCTATTGACGAGGAACGATGGTGAGCATTTCCTGTAAAGAACAACATCTTTGCCTCGTCTTACTTTGTTATGCTAATTATTGCTATTCTGATCAGATGAAGCGCCATCTGTCGGACATTTTTTGAACGTTTGTATTTTTTTGGTTCTAATAAAACCCCATGTCATTCGAAGCATGAGTGTCAATTTGTACCTCTCTGTCTACGTTACTCCGTAATTTTTTCAGTTTTCAAATTAATACTGACTTTTTGATCACCCGGTAGATCTCCTTGCGCGCTGAAGCTTTCCCCATTTTACTATCTGCAAGTTTCTGTAATGAGTTGGCTGAGGTGGTCGGATTCTCCGACGCTTGAGTGCAAACTGCTTCTTTCACATGCCACTCAAAGGAAGAAGTCTAATTGTGTTAAAATCGGTGATCTGGTGGTTCAAGCAACAGGTCCTGCTCTCCCTATCCATTTCTCTGGAAGGTCCTCCTTCAGATGGTAACGGTGAGGCTGAGTATGGTGGAGCTCCATCGAGTTTAAACCACATAGTTAAATGATCTTGTCTTGCAATGCCACCTCCTCCAGCAGCAGTGAGAATTCCTAACACAGGCAGTGCGGATAACGTGAGCCTATCAAATGGCTCTCAAAAAAATATCGTCCAAAAAGGGCGATCACTCAAGATTCCACACCAGACAATCACTCCCGATCGTACTCGACAGCCTGTCTAACACACCCAGTGAGAATGGTCGGTACTGCAATAGAGCACGTTGCAGCGATTCTGGAATCGCGTTTCGGCAGAGAACAAGCTGTGTGCTAGGAATGCTGCATCATTGCTTCCCATGCAAGCGGGCTCGTGTTCGATTCCCGGCCGGGTTGCCCTCATCGTCATTTCATCATCATCACTGGCGGGCAAGTCACCCAATGTGGCGTCGAATGAAATAGGACTTGCACTTGGCGGCCACTGATGCCATATGCTAGTTTTGTTGTTGTATCATTTTCCATATTTCCTGATAGCCGCTGGCATAAATTCATTAGAGCTGTGAAATCTCCCCTGTGAAACTCTTCGTGTAGCTATAGACGGTATGGGTGTAGTGAATGCAGTTTTCGCTTTACAGACGAGTGGGCTGGTGATTAACTGTTGTTGAGTTGTCCTTGTACTCACGTGTATAGCACGAGCTTTATCCTTCGTTTTGACCAGATATTACAGTCCTCTGTGAGACAGGTGGTACTTTCAGAATCACACCTGTTGTCCTACACGTCTTTCAATACTGCGGAATGTCATTGTAGTAGGTGCCGCCTGTCTGGATACCGTTTCTGAACAGACGTATTATCTCGAAAGCATTTTTTCTTGCTTCCCCATTAATAAGCAGCTTTCCAACGTATTCTTCTATGGAAAACACGACTAATGACAGTAGACACTAAATTACGGCCGTATTCCAATGCAATGAGCGCCAGGCACAATATCAGTACGACATGTTACTACCGTTAAATAGATTCAAAATCTGTAATTTCAGTTATTTAACATAAATTCAAAAATGGGTAGTTGCTCGTATTCTCTTCCGCAGTGCGTACGGCTCAGTGCTGTAATAAAGCCACTCCTTCGTGCCGAGTTGGGCGTGAAGCCGAGAAAGCAGCGTATAAGGGAAATTAACCTCCATCCAAAACTTTTAAATGTTTGAGGAGCCTATGTCCAACTGCGGTAGGCCGCACAACAACCTAATTGTTAGTAGACGAATGACCGAGTCAATCTTTGCATAGCTTGCGTGAAAACCCTGCAAGATACAAATAAAATGACTGGTCCAGGTGTCTCGGGGACGTAAAGACGCAATGAAAAGTAATGAAAGAACACAAAAAGCGTTCGCCCATTAACGTCCACCAACAGTGTCCTGTCGACGCCTCTGTTCCAGCTGTGAACCTCTGAAAACACATCATACAAAACAAAAATTATATAGAAGTGACATGACTTTTGATAGTAATAAAAGGGAGAATACCATCTTCCTGAATATTTTTATGTATCTTTCTTTCATCGATCATTTAAATTAATATTTCAGTTAGCCAGTATTTCTACATCTACTACATCTGTATGATTACTCCTCCGTTCGAACACACTTCGAAAGGCCCGACGGTACAGACCGACAGCCGTGTCATCCTCTCGGCTTATCGGCTAATGATGACATGATTACCCCGCATTTAACAGAGGATTCATCGAACCATCTTCAAGTTATTTATCTTCCGTTATACTCCAGAGGGGGAAGGTAACTTGTTTGTACCTGTATGTGACTGTCGGAAGTCTGTGATTGTCCTTTATGGAGATGCCCACTACTCTTCAACTAAAGTATCAGTTGAGATACTGATTGTTGAAATATCCACATCGTCAGGGACCGTCAAACCCGCATCATAGTTCATCAGTAATGCAATGCCGCACTTGTTTAGACATGTTGACTCTTCCATCATCACCAAATTTTGATCCGAATCTATATCCTCTCCTGAATATATCTTACAGTCTGATATCTGTTTTCGATTTTCATTCCACGGTCAACTTACGACGGCAGGAATTTGTTGCTAAAGTACTTCAAATGGTTCAAATGTCTCTGAGCACTATCGGACATAACTTCTGACGTCATCAGTCCCCTAGAACTTAGAACTACTTAAACCTATTAAACGTAAGGACATCACGCACAAACATGCGCGAGGCAGGATTCGAACCTGCGACTTATTACATCTAAATTGAAGCTACCTTAAAATAATCAAAATAGAATAATCAATAATGAGAACGACGGGAGATGTGTACACACCTCAGAGCCAATAACAGTTAAATTAAATCAATAAAATTACTATCAAATTCACCTTCATCAACAGTATTTCACCATGGAATCGCGCGGTTCCAGACTGTAGCGCCTAGAACCGCTCGGCCACTCCGGCCGGTGCAAAGTACACTACTGGCCATTAAAATTGCTACATCACGAAGATGACGTGCTGCAGGTGCGAAATTTAACCGACAGGAAGAAGATGCTGTGATACGCAATGATAAGCTTTTCAGAGCATTCACACAAGGTTGGCGCCGGTGGCGACACCTACAACGAGCTGACATGAGGAAAGTATCCAACAGATTTCTGATACACAAACAGCAGTTGACCGGCGTTGCCTGGTCAAACGTTGTTGAGATGCCTCGTGTAAGGAGGAGGAATGCGTACCATCAGGATTCCGACTTTGATAGAGGTGTGATTGTAGCCTATCGCGACTGCGGTGTATCGTATCGCGACACTGCTGCTCACGTTGGTCGAGATCCAATGACTGTTAGCAGAATATGGAATCGCTGGGTTCAGGAGGGTAATACCGAACGCCGTGCTGGATCCCAACGGCCTCGTATCACTAGCAGTTGAGATGACAGGAATGTTATCCGCATGGCTGTAACGGAGCGTGCAGCCACGTCTCGATCCCTGAGTCAACAGATGGGGACGTTTGCAAGACAACAATCATCTGCACGAACAGTTCGACGACGTTTGCAGCAGCATGGACTATCAGCTCGGAGACCGTGTCTGCGGTTACCCTTGACGCTGCATCACAGACAGGAGCGCCTGCGATGGTGTACTCAACGACGAACCTGGGTGCGCGAATGGCAAAACGTCATTTCTTCGGATGAATACAGGTTCTGTTTACAGCATCATGATGGTCGCATCCGTGTTTGGCGACATCGCGGTGAACGCACATTGGAAGCGTGTATTCGTCGTCGCCATACTGGCGTATCACCCGGCGTGATGGTATGGGGTGCCATTGGTTACACGTCTCTGCCACCTCTTGCTCGCATTGACGGCACTTTGAACAGTGGACATTGAATTTCAGATTTGCTACGACCCGTGGCTCTACCCTTCATCCGATCCCTACGAAACCCTACATTTCAGCAGGATAATGCACGACCGCATGTTGCAGGTCCTGTACGAGCCTTTCTGGATACAGAAAATTTTCGACTGCTGCCCTGGCCAGCACATTCTGCAGATCTCTCACCAATTGAAAACGTCTGGTCAATGGTGGCCGAGCAACTGGCTCGTCACAATACGCCAGTCACTACACCTGACGAACTGTGATATCATGTTGAAGCTGCGTGGGAGGCTGTACCTGTACATGCCATCCAACCACAGGTGGTTGTTCTGGGTACTGATTTCTCAGGATCTATGCACCGAAATTGCGTGAAAAGGTAATCACATGTCAGTTCTAGTATAATATATTTGTCAAATGAATACCTGTTTATCATCTTCATTTCTTCTTGGTGTAGCAATTTTAATGGCCAGTAGTGCAGTATACGGACTCGTTTGCCTGCCAGGAGAACAGTAAAGCGATGACGCGATTTCGACGTCTCGGACAGGGAATCGGACTGAACCATTTGGACAACAGCAGAGCAGCAGTGGTCGCGCCACCTGTTGGTGACGTGTGCTGCCGTGCCGGCCACGAATGATGAGGGGCGGGACTCGCAGACCGGCTCCGGGCCGCCAGCGGACGAGGCCCTCTCCGCTGCGGATACTTACGGATCCGGACGCGCTCGCCACCCGTCTTAACGCTGCATAACGGAGTATTTGCACTCTAAAATCGATCAAAAATAAAAATTGCCGACTAACTTTAAAATTCTTTCAAACATGTTAATCTTCAAAATAGATGAAATGCCCGACTGGCGGCAGCCGGAACCTTCCTCCGCTCTCAGGCACGGCAGCCTCTATTACCGGGCGGTCGTGGCTCACGCCACACGTTGAAAAGTCAGTCGCAAACCAGACATAGTGGGAACTACATGTACTCGTCGGTACGCTCTTGTACCTGACATTTGCTTCTCTCGCTTATGTGATAAGCTTAGATAAAAACACTTACTGAATATGCAAATGAAAGGTGTGTACTTCATCTTACAACATACCTTTATTGTTTTATCGGTTAAATTGTACGTTTACAGACAGCATTTCCGTGGGTATTTTTGTTACCTCAAAGTCTTGAGATCCAATTTTTTTAGTTACCTCTCGTGCCTTGTCACACTACAGTCCCTTTACCAACATGAAATTTGGTTCAAAATGGCTCTGAGCACTATGGGACTTAACATCTATGGTCATTAGTCCCCTAGAACTTAGAACTACTTAAACCTAACTAAACTAAGGACATCACACAACACCCAGTCATCACGAGGCAGAGAAAATCCCTGACCTCGCCGGGAATCGAACCCAGGAAACCGGGTGCGGGAAGCGAGAACGCTACCGCACGACCACGAGCTGCGGACACATGAAATTTAGACCGATGGCAATTGTTTAACGCAATGACATACTCCGCCCTCGTCCATCACTTTGGATTTTATTAATTCAAAGAGAAATATTAAGTTAGTTACACTATTGCCACATAGCAATGTTTCCTTTTTTCTGCTGTAGATTCCTTAGGAAGAGCTTTGTACGATGTTTTGAAGCAGTCTAAAGGGAAGACAATGGATGAGAAGTTATCGTTCATGGAAGAAAAACTTGCGGAAATGTTTTAAGCCGTGGTTTGAGATATTTCAAAAGTTACTTCCAGTAAGCCTGCCGGGGTGGCCGAGCGGTTCTAGGCGCTACAGTCTGGAACTGCGCGACCGCTACGGTCGCAGGTTCGAATCCTGCCTCGGGCATGGATGTGTGTGATGTCCTTAGGTTAGTTAGGTTTAAGCAGTTCTAAGTTTTAGGGGACTGACGACCTCAGATGTTGTCCCATAGTGCTCAGAGCCATTTGAACCATTTTTTTACTTCCAGTAGAAATGGACAGCCTCTAGTTACGAACACGAACTTCTCTTGCAAACAGATGAACAGTAGCTTAAGTCTTCTATGGGATTGCGTTACTGGTCTGTCGCTCACACACAAAACCCGGGACACCTCCTAAAACATCCAACGAATTCAGTGACCGCAGCGAGCACATACTGCAACACAAAATAAATTTTTCTCGCAAATTTTGATGCGTGTATTGTAGCAGGTTGTTGCTATGGTCAGATCCATATTAAATGTGTAGCAGACCAACGCATCATATGAAAAGTGTCCGATTTTCGCAAGAGGCAATCAGTCGAATTGTCGCAAGCACGCCGTCTTTAGATGAAAATGATAGCGACGAAACTATAGGTCAAGACAAAGATGACGAAGAGGACGATGAACAATAGTCTGACACTGAATAAAGACATGTCGTAAGGTTGTATATTAAAAATAAACATGTAATTAAAGTAAAAAATATATTTCATTTGATCTCATTGCGAAAAAAGGGTATAATAAATTTGCACCGGTTTTTGAGTGGAAAAACTTAAAAGCATTAATTGCTTCTGTACTCGATCATTTTGTTCTGGATGGACACCGCAACCTCGATGAATCTGAGGAAATACACCATACCACTTTCTTTCTTTCCGCCCGCTATTCGAGATTGGAATGATAGAGAATTGTGAAGGTGGTTCGTTGAACCCTCTGCCAGGCACTTAAAAGTGATTTGCAGAGTATCGATGCAGATGTAGATGTAGATATTCAACAGTACTTGTTTCAGGCATGGCTCATATTAAAGCGAATTCATAACAGTTGTGGGCACGTCATACTCGTCTCGTAGTAAAATGTGGAGCACAAATGGAACAAAAATTCGAAAACATCGTTCAGTATGCCTCTGATAAGTATATTTCGAGCAAGGTCTTAAGGGATGCCAAAGACCGACCGTGGTTTAATAGCCGCTTTAGAAAATTGCTGCGTAAACAAATACAGCTTCATCAAAGCTTCAAACGAAGTCAAAACCAATATGACAAACAAAACGAAGCGAAAATGAGCATAAGGGGAGCAAAAAATGGTTCAAATGGCTCTGAGCACTATGGGACTTAACATCTGAGGTCATCAGTCCCCTAGAACTTAGAACTACTTAAACCTAACTAACCTAAGGACATCACACACATCCATGCCCGAGGCAGGATTCGAACCTGCGACCGTAGCGGTCGCGCGGTTCCAGACTGAAGCGCCTAGAACCGCTCGGCCACACCGGCCAGTATAAGGGGAGCAAAACAGAAGTGGTCAATGACTTTGAAAGTAAACTTTTTTCAGCCGATCTGAGTAAAAACCCTAAGAGATTTTGGTCTTACGTAAAATCAGTAAACGGTTCGAAATCATCTATTCATTCACTCTGTGATCATACTAGCACTGAAACGGAAGATGACAGAGAGAAGGCCGAAATATTGAATTCGGTGTCCCGAAATTGTTTCAATACAGAAGATCGTAACACGATCTCACTTTCAATCACTGTACGAACGTCGAAATAGCAGATACTGACATAACCGATCGCAGAACAGAAAAGCAACTCCAATCGCTTAACAGTGGAAAAACGTCAGGCCCAGCTGAGATACGTATAAGATTCTACAAGTATTATGCGAAGGAGTTGGTTTCCCTTCTAGCAGTCTCCGAGTTCTTTCCTTGTGCTGTCTGCAGGAGAGTATCGACGGGTTGGCGACGTAGGCCTCCAACAGGATATGGAGGGTGGAAACGTACCGATCACAGCAAAGTCATTAGAGATGGAGGACAAGCTCGGATTACGAGAAGATGGAGAAGGAAATTGGCCGTACCCTTTTCAAAGGAATTCTCCCGGCATTTGCGTGCACCGGTTTAGAAAAACCACGGAAAATCTAAATTCGTGTGTCTGGATTTGCACGTTCAATCTGCCGAATTCGAATCCAGTGTTCTGTCCATTGCACCAGCTCGCTTGGTCGAATGCCTGCACCACGGGCGCAGTCACAGAGGGTGCGCAATAAACCGACTGGAGAATGAAAACAAGAAAGTACGACAGTCTGTGAATCAGCCGGGAGGCGTACTTGTGTTCTCCTACACAACATGATCCTATCTCCTGCCTACGTGAAGAAGCCTTTCTCTCGGCACACGACTGTAAACGTATGCTGTTGTAACGGTGCGTCACAAGGAGCGTCACAAAGAAACTATTATTACCCAACAGATGAATCGATAACTCGGTTTGTGTGGCAAGAGTGCGCTTGATTCACGCACCTGCCGTCCGCACGCCTCCCCCGTGTCCGACACTGTCGCTCTTGCTGCTAGTTCGCTGTGGTACTCCGGGAACTCAAAGCTCGGCGAGTAGAACCTGAAGCAAATACGCCATCACGTCGAAAGCTTCCGATTGCTGCCGATTTTTTTGCCGGTTGAGCTCTGGAGCGAGACTGTCTGATCAGGTCGGGTACTCCAAAGCAATTGCTGAACAATAAGTGAAATGGAATACCGATCCCACATAGAACTCCATTTTACACTGAAGCGCCAAAGAATCTAGTACAGACATGCGATCCAAATACAATATAAACAGGCAGAATACGGCGTTGCGGTAGGCAACGCCTTTATAAGACAGCAAGTGTCTGGCGCTGTTGTTAGATCGGGTACTGCTGCTACAATGGCAGGTTATCAAGATTTAAGTGAGTTAGAACGTGGCGTTATAGTCGGCGCACGAGCGATGGGACACAGCGTCTGCGAGGTAGCGATGAAATGGAGATTTTCCCGTATGACCATTTCACACTGAATCCGGTAAAACATGGTTACGGGAATAAAACATGGTTACGGGAATAATTTTGCTTCTGTGATTTTAGCCCGCGTCGGCTTTCCTGCTTCATTAATTCTTTAATAGTGTTACCGAAGAAAGTTTTACAACGAGCTTAATGAAAATCGGCTGAAATATGCAACAGGTGAATACAAACAAAATGAAAATAATACGAAGTGAAAAGGTACGGTTGGAACCCAGAAGAAGTGCGGTATGTTCAAATTTAACGACTCAGTTAAGTACAGCAGAAATACCTACGAAAAGTACTGCTCGAAGGGTTCTGAAAGACAAGTCAACACTCCGTCGAAGCAATGGTTTGTACACTCTCAGCCCAGGTGACAGTTGAAAGGTGGCTACACTGAGCCACAGCGCCAGAGATCGCTAGAGAGCATTGTTCCGCCGCCTCCACGGGCTGTCATTATTGAGATGTGCTAGAGGTCACTGCTTGGGGAGAGCTCGTAGTAGTCAGTTGGTGTTCAGATGTGCTAGTAGGGAGTGCTTGCTGAGATGTGATACTGAAAGGTTCTTGTTCAGATGTGGTAATAGCGAGGCGGTGTGGAGATATATTGTAATTATGAGAGTGATTTTGGTCAATATATGAAGGTAACGAAACTTGATTTATTTTTCATTATTTCCATGTTTTAAATAATGTGTCATTACAGGTTCAGTCAACAAAGCATCTGGCTTGGGTTCTTGGATTAGAGTGTAATTGTGGTTCTCTTGAGTAATTATGGTATTTGTATTTTCTTTAATTAATTCAGTATAATGTTATTTAAAAATTGTTGTGTTGTTGAAGAAGAACCGTGCCAGATGCGTACGTTGAGTCACACTCCCACACACAGAACAGTTACTCTTGTGCTTGTTGTTGCGTTGGTTTTATAGTTGCTGGGGGCTTAATTAATTAACTGTGTTAATGAAAATTTCCATTTCATTCTTTGTTATTGTTCTAAGCAGTCAGATTGCGCAACAAAAACAGTCAGGGCCAACCGTTACGAGACTTCGTAATCGGACAGACAGCTACTAAAGCAAAAAAAAAAAAATTAAAATTATTTGCATTAATATTTTTATTAAGCCCCCATGCACGTGGCGTCCACTGCTTCGGATCGTCCCTTGGAATTCTTCTGATTGTAGAAATAGTAGACAGTAGGATTGTTGTAGTAATTTGTAGTTAGTAATTGTAGTCTATATTGCATGTGTAGATTTGGTATTTAGCATTCTTCTAATGGTATTTTTCAAAATTTAATTTTTATTGCCTTGTATACGCGTTTGACAATTTAATGCAATTATTTCAATTGTTCGTTAATCGTGTTTGAGGGAAGCATTTCGTGTGAAGGGTATTGTTGGAGATAAAGAGTCATTGTGTGTAATTTTCATATAGTGACGAGTTTTGTATATTTTGTAAATGATTACGCGATCAATGAAAAAGGCAAAAATGATGAATAGTGAGAATGACGAAATTGTTGACATGGCGAACTCGCCAACACAGGAGAACAGTATGTTGAATAATGAAGTGGAAATCAATTTAATAAGTCGGGAAAGTAGTCCGGAACCATTTAAAAATTTTTCTCAATCAGAAAATTCACAGAATACGAGATTAACGATAGAAAATTCTGGAATAGCATCAAACACAGATAGCTTTACAGCTATGACGAATGAAACTGGTTTTGCGGGAAATGTTAGGGGCGAAAGGAATTGCGAACAAGCTAATATGGAGCAGTTGATGGGTGCAATATTAAATTTGGGATCACAAATAGGAACAATTAAAACACAGATGGGAACAATGGAAACACGGTTAGACTCACTGGGATCACAGTTACGATCTGAATTAAAAACAGATAGGGGAACAATGGAAACACGGTTAGACTCACTGGGATCACAGTTGGGATCACAAATAGGCACAATTAAAACAGAGATGGAAACAATGGAAACACGGTTAGATTCACAAATAGGGACATGTTTCAAAAATATGAAAGATGAATTAAAGAAAGAAATCAGAGAAGAAGTACAACCGATTTTGAATGCTCACAATAATAGATTAATTGCAGTAGAGATTAGACAAAGGGAACAGGATAGAGAACAGGAGGAGAGAGATCGCGTGATAGTACAGAAATTTTCAGAGTTAAATTTACAACGTGCACACGATAAGGAAGAAATATTTGAGAGAATCGAGGAATCCGTACCAAATGACAGAATAAATAAACTAACACAACAATATGAACAGTTAACTACCAAATGTGTTAATACTGAAACCCGAGTCGCGACACTTACGGAAGACGTAAATAGACAGAAAGAACAAATAGGTGATTTATCGGAAAGAGTTGAGGAGATTTCAGATAAATTGACAAGTCTTAGTTTAAATGGGGATAGAGATTCAGATGATACAGCTCCATTACCATTTGCAGAAACCGAAGAGTACCAGAACATAAATAAGCATGTTGAAAATCAGGGAAAATTTAATGAACGCGTTAAAAGGGAAGTTGAGACATTACGAAAGCAAGTCAAACAAATTGAAGGCGAAATCGTAGGAAAAGACAGCAGAAGAAATTTAGAATCACAGATAGCAGAGGGGTTTGAAGAAAGTAATTTATTTCATTTACGGGACACAACAAGAGAGCGCCAGGCGCGCGAACTTGACAATAATCGACATTCAAACTGGGACAGACGCGGTAGGTCTTTGTCGCCACGAGGCGAAAACTTTGACTATAAACACTTTTTGACTGTTCGGAAATTTAAGATCTTCCGCAATTCTAAAAATGACATACATCCATGTGCATGGTTAGATCAATTTATGTATGCACTCCCACCAAATTGGCCACTAAGTCACAAACTGGAATTTATGTGTGGATATTTAGAAAACGAACCGGCGACGCGGATGCGTGCACTCATTAGAGATTGTAATAATCTGAATGATTTTTATCATGCATTTCTATCGGCATATTGGTCCGAAAACACGCAAGACAGAGTCAAACACAGTCTTATTATGCAGCGTAATTTCAAACAGTCTGAATTCCGCACGCCAGCAGAATATTTTGAAGACATGATTCGAAAGAATCAGTTCCTTTCCAACCCTTACAGTCCGACTGAATTAATTCGCATTTGTTTAACTAAGCTGCCACAATCCATAAGACAAATTGCTTTAGCCGGAAGATGTAAGACGACATTGAGACTTTTAAGACTTTGCTACAAGAACTTGAGTATGACAACGACGACGGGACTTCTTGTAATTTTTTCAGTAGCAGTAATTACAATACATTTTCAGAGAAAAGGGATAGTGATCGGAACGGACGTTATTTGGGTAACTTTGAGAATGACAGACGTAACAGACAGGACAATAGATACCAGCCTTATGACAATAACAGACGTTCTAACAGAAATTACACAGACAATTATAATAACGGTAATTCCTACCGGAATGATCAACCATACGGAAACAGTAATCGGTATCATGAAGATAGAAATTATTCATACAGTAACAGAAATTCTTACTACAGAAATAACCAGGGTAGTAGATACAACAATAATTTCAGAAGTGACAGTCGAAATTACACAAGAAGTAGTTATGCAGACAGACAGGAAAACAGAAATTTTAATAACAGACACAACCAAGAATTTGCATCTAACAGACAGGAAGGACCTAATTGGCATCCTCCACGTGACAGAACTTCAGAGAGACAAGTGCAATTAGTAGAAATTGATCCGCGAAATGACGCGAATAATCAAAGACGTGACGCAAACAATCGACAATGACTAGCAGCTTCGGCTTCTGGCAGCAATATAGACGGTTCAGAAAGTAATGACACTTCGACTTTACACTACGTACGACTGGAAGACATGAGAGACATTTTGTTAGACGAAAAGGAAACTAATGTAGACGCATTTTTACATCCTGTTATTGAAGTATGTGTGGGTAAGAACAAGTTCACTGCAGTTTTAGATTCTGGGAGCCCATTGAACGTCATTAGTGAATCAGTTTTTCGTATATGTGAAAGAACTATTGCCTGTCCCGTGTTACCTATTTCTAAAACTACAATTCGAGGCGCTATTTCTGGAAAAGGTGTGGAAGTTAAACAACAGACCAACCTAAATTTCATTTGTCAAGGATACGAATTTTCTGCTAATTTTATTATTGTTCCATTACTCAGTACACAGATTATTTTAGGTATGGAGTTTCTTAACGGACATAAGGCAATTTTGAACTTTAAAGAAGGAAGTGTGAATTTGACTGTTGCCGGAATGCCGAAATGTTTGAAATTTTTCGAGTGTTTAGCAAGATCTGAATCAGATACAAAATGTTTAAGGTTTCTTACTTCTGATGCTTTTGTTGAGCGTTATGACGACAGTGTGTTTATTCATGACAATGACAATAGATACAGAGACGCGATGGAGGATATAATTAATAGCGAAGAATTAATTAATGAAAAGGTTAAAAAAGCTGAAGTGCCAGATGACGTTGCAAGAGAAGAGCTGCACCATATTTTGACTTCACATGCTACAGTGTTTAGTCATCACACAGGAACTATACAAGGCTTACAATATTTATTTAAAGTTAAAGAACACACACCATTTCGCGGGAAAACGTACGCTATTCCTTTGGCTTACAGAGACAAGGTTAAGAATGAACTTCAATACATGTTAGATCAGGGCATTATTGAGCCAGCAGTCAGCCCTTATACCAGCCCATTACACGTTGTTCTTAAAAAGGATGGGTCAATTCGTTTGGTTCTGGATTCCAGACAGATAAATAATATTATTATTCCTGAAACTGACCGTCCACAAAATTTAGATGAACTTCTTCAACATTTCCATGGAATTAAAGTTTTATCCACGATTGATATGCGCGCAAGTTTTTGGCAAATAGAACTCCACCCTGATTGTAGAAAATATACTGCTTTTTTAGCCTTTGGTAACTGTTACCAGTTTCGGAAATTACCGTTTGGACTTACTGTATCTTCAGCAGCATTCATTCGTAGTTTAAATGAAATTTTACCTGTTTATCTTCGTGACAATATTACTTCTTATGTTGACGACATTCTTATTGCTAAACGTTCTTGGAGTGAGCATAACAAAATTTTGGATTCATTATTACGTATTTTTGCACGAGTTGGCATGACAGTGAACTTGGAAAAATCAGAATTTGGTCGTTCTCAGGTGAAATTTCTCGGTCACATTATTTCTACAGAAGGTATTCTCCCTGATCCAGAGAAACTAGACGCTATTCGTAAATATGCTGTTCCTACCACAAAACGTGATGTTCGTAGTTTCCTTGGTGTCTGTAATTTTCTTAGACGCTTTGTTAGATTGGACAATTTGGCCACACCTCGTTTATGTGAACTATCTGGAAAAAATTCTAATTGGTGTTGGGATGAGGAAGCTCAGTCAGAATTTGAACAACTTCGTGATGCTTTAGTTGCTGCTCCACTTCTTTCACATCCGGATTTATCTAAAGATTTTTGTTTGGCGACGGACTCATCATACAAAGGCCTAGGTGCACATTTATTTCAAGAGATAGAAGAAAACGGCGTTGTAGTACAGAAAACTGTTGCCTTTGGAAGCCGTGTTCTCTCTAAATCAGAGAAGAATTATTCGATTACGGAACTTGAAGCTTTGGCTGTTGTATGGGCCTTCACAAAATTTCGCACATTTTTGTTTGGCAGACATACTAAGGTTTACACCGATCATCGAGCTCTGGAATTTCTTATGTCAACAAAATTAACTCACGGCAGATTGTCACGATGGGCGTTGTACCTACAGGAATTTGATTTTAGTATTGTTTACATACAGGGATCTTCAAATATTGTTGCTGATGCTTTATCACGTGCACCTATGGGTTTGAAACAAAGTGCCGAAGAGGACGGCAAAGAAAACCATTATTGTTTGATGTACATTCAAGGTGTTGCGTTTGAGAACTTTATTTCGTCTTCGCTCCAGGACATCGCTAAGGAGCAAAATAAGGATCCAATCTGGAAGGACATTAAGGAGAAGTGGAGGAGAAAGGAAAGCGTAGCGATCAGACAGTATTATTTAGTTCGCAATGATATTCTTTTCAAACGAAAATCGGTCGACAACTCTGTTTGGTTAGTTTGTATTCCTGATGAGTGGGTCAATAAATTGATTTGGTACACACATTTCAGTTATGCGCACTTTGGTCCCAGAAAATGCTTTCATAAATTACGAGAAAATTGCTACTTCAGTAATATGGAAAAACGTATTCGATCTGTTCTTGCCAAATGCAAATTATGTCAAAAGGCTAAGCCGCCAACAGTTTCTCACAGAGCACCGTTGTTTCCTATCATTCCAGCGAAATTAAAGGAGATGGCTGCAGTCGATTTGTTCGGTCCAGTGGTTCGTTCTACTAATGGTTTTGCGTATATTTTCGTAGCAGTGGAATTAACATCAAAATATGTGTGTTTTACACCTTTACGCAAAGCAACAGCTCGTTCAGTATCTAATGCTTTCATCAAACATTTTCTTAAGGAAGTTGGTCATGTTGATAAGGTTATATCAGATAATGGATCACAGTTTCGCTCTAAAATTTGGCTTCGTACTCTACGGCGTCGTAAAATTAAACCAATTTTCATTTCACTTTTTCACCCTCAATCTAATCCTTCAGAGAGATGGATGAAGGAAATCAATAAATTGTGTCGTCTTTATTGTCATCAGAATCACAGAACGTGGGATCAGTATCTTCATCTTTTTCAAAACATTCTGAATGAACTTCCTAATGATTCAACTTCTTTACCGCCTACACTGATATTAAAGAATAAAGCACCGACAAATCGCATTTCTGAAATCGTTCCTTTTCCGCCTTCACGGAAACTGCGGCATTCTGAAGTTGTCAACCTGGCTCTACAAAATATTGCATCGGCGGCTGCTAGAAGAGAGAAATCAGCGAAACGTCCTGGTCGTTTAAAAATCTTGTCAGTTGGCCAGAAGGTGTTAATTAAGTCCCACCGTTTGTCTCATAAAGGAAAAGGCTTGTGTCGCAAATTTTTTCTGCTTTATAACGGTCCATATAGAGTTCGCAAAATTATACATGATAACACTGTTGAAGTAGAAACTCTTAAATCTCGACGCTCTAAGGGAATACATCACATATCTAACGTAAAAATTTTTGTGGAATGACATACTTGTGAGAAACCAACAGTTTACGTAAACATGGAGAGAGTACAAGGATACCGCGCTGTGTTTGGCGGCGGCACATACTCAAAGCAACAGTCAGTCTGCGCGCCGCACAAGGCAGTCGTTGACCGCAAACAATTACCTTCCTACGTCACGCGCCTACAGCTGATCGAGCGCTCAGTGCGAATGCACTGACAGACGTAAACAAATACACAGTCTAATTTCTCCGACTAAATTCTGTATAAAGCTATAAGGACTTCATAAATTATGTTATTAACGTTCAGTATTTTTCAGGATACGGTTGTATAAAGTATTTAAGACCTTCAGGTAAATTCTGTGCGTGTCCGACGTTAAGACGACTTCCTTTGGAGAAAATTTTCAGGAAGAAGGTCATTTCGAAGATGAAACTAATAAACTAAAAAGGGTAACTATTAATTGAGTTTATTTTTCAGGTAACATAATTTCACTTAGGTACGTACTTTAGACGTAATTTGCTGCTCGCGATTACGTGACTCATACTTTGTGCTAAATTTTATGTTCTATGAAATTACTTGTGAAGCGACGTGCTTGTGTACATTTACTGATTTTGACAATTATTGATTAATGAACAGTGTTATTACTTGCGTATATTATGCATCGCTTGGCTGCTATGCTTTTTCACTGACGTCATATTTTTTTTTATTATGTGCCTGCTGTGCTTATTTATTTAAATTATAATTGTCACCTGATTAATTGTGCTGATGTGGTTAGATATGTAAGTTATACTTTGTGATTTATCTGCTTGCGCCTTCATGTTTACTTATTAAGATTACATATGAAGATTTATTTGCTTATGGCGATGTGATTCTAATGACCTGTTTATTGTGTAAGGCATGTTTGCTGCTGTGCGTATGGATTGCATATTTACACATTTCTGTTTTGCTGTCATAACTACTCTTCAATCTAGTATATAGAAATGCTGATATACTGTGTACAAATATAGAGTTTAGGTTACACTGTGGTATTAATTATAGATTGTTCACTTGGCAGAGCCTCGTTGTAGGGATTGTGCTGCATCCACTTGTTGACATTCTGTTCTCTACTGGTATATTTACTCGCTATTGCATGTTTTGCTTACGCTCAGTGCCTTATATTTTTAAGATAAGAAAATGAACTGCTATAATCCGACGAACGACATTAGTAAAAGAAAGTCATAGAAGTCACATGAGCTGAGGTTTTATGGAAGCTGTATAAATTTATGCTAATAGGAAGGAAGCTAACGACATGACAGACCAAAACTAGGTTTAGACCATTGACAGTATTACACTGCATTTTTCGTGAGCAATTGAAATAGGAAGTGACACTTGACACAAGGAATACTCCACATGATTGCTTCTGCCATGATTCTTGAAGTGGTGTACACACTGTGAAATATTATGATTATTCACACTCCGTAATCGTACTTAATTACTGAGAGTTATTCGAACTAAGTCTGTTAGAGGTCATGTATGCATTTCTTTTATTTAATGATGGACAAGGAACCAAAATGTATCTTATAATTTATAATGAGTAGAAAATTTGGGTCAGATGGAATACACAGAGGTTGTGTGTGGAGAATGTGTCTTCGGATTGTATGGGATGCTGAATTGAAGTTGCACTAGGATTTTATCTGTACTTGTTCGAGGAGACTGACTAGAGGAAAGAGTTGTTATGGAAGTGAAATGATATTGGTGCTGAGGTTTATATGTATCGACGTATTATTGAAGTATTAAGATTAAGTGATGATTATTGGAGTTTGGTGGATAAGAGGTAAAGTAAGTGAGGAGCATATTTTTTTTTTTGTTGGTCCATATGGAACAAGGAGGATGAAGATGGCAGACTAGAACACTCAAGTAGAAAGAAGATTGCCTACACACACACTTTGTTAAATCAATAAGCAGTATACATTTTTTTTTTTGAAGAGAGGAAGTATTTGCATATCTTGGCTCACTGACAGTTGTTCAGCAACAGTACAATTTGATCTGGCTTGGCAAACATTGGTCTTGACATGATGACTATGACGTTGACTAACTATTATTGACTGTTATACATTGCTGCCACTACTACTTGGTACACATGATGAACATCAAATCTTGGACAGAGTTACATTTACACAGTTAACACTATTCAATTACACAGTAGCACTTAATGAGGATGAAAGATGAGTGGATGTGTTTTGTGTGTTTTCCTTTCCTAATCCTACCCACCTATCTCCTAAATATTATTTTATTTGTTGGTAGTGGCTTGCACTGACACCCATAAATATTATAGGTTAACTGTTATTGTGTACTGTAATAGTTAATGTGACAATTAACTGATATCATTTGTGTGTTTATTATGATTTGTATGTTTAGTGTAAGAGCATTGATTATATTTTGTTAAAGAAATTGTATGTGCATTCAAACTATTGTTCATGACTGAACTGTCTCAGTAGTTATGGTGAATAGTATGGACTGTTACTTGCACTTTTTCTACATGATTGGTGCCACAAGGACATGTTTAATTTCTGCTGATGAACTGTGTGATCAGTGATTGTAAAAAAAAATTATGGACTGTTACTTGTACCTTTTCTACAATATTGGTGCCACTAGGACATGTTTAATTTCTGCTTATAAACTCTGATGAACAGTGTGATCAGTGACAGTGTATTTTATTGAACTGCTTCTGCTGAGAAATGTGACTTGTTGCTGTGTGTACCTGCTCAACATTGCTGGGTACCACTGATGGACTGTTTCTACTGAAAAGATGTCACCTGTTGCTGTGTGTACCTGCTCAACATTGCTGGGTACCACTGATGGACTGCTTCTACTGAAATGGTGTTACTTGTTGATGTCTGCACCTGCTCAACATTGCGGGGTACCACTGATGGACTGCTTCTACTGAAATGAAGTCACCTGTTGCTGTGTGCACCTGATCAACATTGCTGGGTGCCACTAATGGACTGCTTCTACTGAAATGGTGTTACTTGTTGGTGTCTGCACCTGCTCAACATTGCTGGGTGCCACTGATGGACTGCTTCTACTGAAAAGATGTCACCTGTTGATGTCTGCACCTGCTCAACATTGCTGGGTGCCACTGATGGATTGCTTCTACTGAAATGAAGTCACCTGTTGCTGTGTGCACCTGCTCAACATTGCTGGGTGCCACTGATGGACTGCTTCTACTGAAATGAAGTCACCTGTCGCTGTGTGCACCTGATCAACATTGCTGGTGCCACTAATGGACTGCTTCTACTGAAATGGTGTTACTTGTTGGTGTCTGCACCTATTCAACAGTACTGGGTGCCACTGATGGACTGTTTCTATTGAAAAAATGTTACTTGTGGTATTTGCACCTGTTGACCATTGCTGCGTGCTACTGCTGGAACTGTCAACTGCTTATTCTTGGGCTATGGAAAGCGTTTATGTGAATATTTGTATAAACTGATTTATTGTGTATTACTGTTTGTGGAAAGTTATGAGACTCTTACCTGCACATATTCGTCATTGCTGACGCTATTGATTGAACTGTTTAACCACATAATACTTGTATAAACTGTTATGTAAAGTCACATGTATGAAAGAATTTGTATTGCTTACTGTATTCTATATAATAGGTTATTGAAAGGTCAGTGCAAAGCCAAAATTTTATCTAGTTATATGATATTTACGTATTAATATTATCTTTTATTTTTGTCTGTATTTTTTTGACGAATTTGGTGGTATTTTCACCACCAATGCTGGCAAAAATACCATCAAATTCTAGCCGTGGAGGAAGGGCATATGAAAGGTGGCTACACTGAGCCACAGCGCCAGAGATCGCTAGAGAGCATTGTTCCGCCGCCTCCACGGGCTGTCATTATTGAGATGTGCTAGAGGTCACTGCTTGGGGAGAGCTCGTAGTAGTCAGTTGGTGTTCAGATGTGCTAGTAGGGAGTGCTTGCTGAGATGTGATACTGAAAGGTTCTTGTTCAGATGTGGTAATAGCGAGGCGGTGTGGAGATATATTGTAATTATGAGAGTGATTTTGGTCAATATATGAAGGTAACGAAACTTGATTTATTTTTCATTATTTCCATGTTTTAAATAATGTGTCATTACAGGTTCAGTCAACAAAGCATCTGGCTTGGGTTCTTGGATTAGAGTGTAATTGTGGTTCTCTTGAGTAATTATGGTATTTGTATTTTCTTTAATTAATTCAGTATAATGTTATTTAAAAATTGTTGTGTTGTTGAAGAAGAACCGTGCCAGATGCGTACGTTGAGTCACACTCCCACACACAGAACAGTTACTCTTGTGCTTGTTGTTGCGTTGGTTTTATAGTTGCTGGGGGCTTAATTAATTAACTGTTAATGAAAATTTCCATTTCATTCTTTGTTATTGTTCTAAGCAGTCAGATTGCGCAACAATAACAGTCAGGGCCAACCGTTACGAGACTTCATAATCGGACAGACAGCTACTAAAGCAAAAAAAAAAATTAAAATTATTTGCATTAATATTTTTATTAAGCCCCCATGCACAGTGCCTCTGCGTCTCAGCACTTGGTATGGACATAACCAGTTCACACATTGATCACGTGCCAACAGTCCTCAAGCCTGCAGTGAACATTTTCATTTAGCTGTGATTCTTTCTTTGTGGAACTCTTGAAGCATAGGGCTCAAAACTGCTTTCTGCAGTACAGGTTGATGAACACGTTCTCAGTTTTTATCTTTTCTCCTAAGAAAATTATGCATATGCGTGCTGCGTGTGTGCCGTAAATGTCTGAGTTGAGCAATATCTTCCCAGTTGGTTCTCTTAATCCTGACTAAGATGCAATTAACTGCCCTTGAAAATTCCCACACAAAGGATAAACAGAAGAAGTGAAACGTGATAGGGCGCTTAACTGCATCTTAGAAAGATATAAGGGAATCATCTGGGAAGATAATGTCCAGTTGTAAGGGAGTAAATTACTTTAGGTACACGTACCTAATCATACATCACTAACTTTGCCTGTTTGGGAACGGAACTAGTACTCAATGCTAAAAATTTAACCGAATGTACTTCTTTGCGGAAGGAAAAATTAACTGCAGATAACAGTCGGAGACTCAGCTCGTTGGGCAACTAGTGCATTCGTAAGCTTTCTCCTATAAAGACACGGTAGAAAGGTTTCTGTTCTGTGCACCTATCGAAGTCACCACTACAAGTGTTCGTCACAACATTTTTCAGACACATTTCGCCATTATTGGAGTGCTCTTACTAAAAATGAAAGAAGCTGCATGCACCGAGTAAAGCCTAGAACCAGTTTCCTAAAATAATCGACAGTAGTGCGCATGTTTATATGTCGGGCTTTATAAAAAGATACTTATATCTGATTTCACTGTTCAAACATGAAAATACACTAAACGATCAGCCGGAAATGTAGCGAGAGGGAATCGACAAAGTATGCCGGAACTATATACCAAGTGCGTTTATTTAAGGATGTACTCAAAACGCGTGTAACACACCCGAATATATACCGAGAAGACATTTTGTAACTATGCCAAAGAATATTAACACAAAGCAATCACCTATCTCTACCACTCCGTTACTAACAGGCGCTGTGCTAGTGTGAAATCCCTGTGAGGAGAGCCTTGGCGTGCATGCAATACGGCACTCTTAAGCTATCCAAAGCGTTTTCCGCGCCAGAGATGTTTCAAAAACTGATCTTCAACCTGCTAACTAATTCTGTGCTCAGTCGAGGAAAGGTGACAAAAACGCTGCACATAAACGGAAACAGCACCAAGACGCCGGCATAGACGCCTTTCCACTTGACTTTTATATTGCCATCATGGTGCGTAGAACTAGAAAGCTTTTCCTGTGTAAGTGAAATGACGCCCGTAGATTGTCCACGTGTTCCGATGTAGCACAAGACTAGCACGTGCCGGATCCATCCTGCTCGCTGACTGACAGCCGAAATGCTGTCTAAGCCTTTCCAAAAGGCGACAGCTTGAAAAGCTGTTCAGTGAGTGATGGCTGCGTGTCCCTAAGAGACGGCTTAATGGAGAGCCCTCTCGCCACTAGGCTCTATGTACTGCCTGCACTCCACACGCTGGCTGTGGGGATGTCCTGTAATTTTCGGTTCCGACGGCGCATGTAAGCCCGGGGCGTGGCAACTGGAAACGGGTGGAACACGAGATGGGCCTCTTGTCGAACACAAAACACTGAAAACCACTGCCTGTGAAGCTCTTCACAGCATCCCCACTGTGTCTGTTAGTAATTAAATTATTAACTGCTGTGTGTGACATTGCATTTATAAGCTCGTCGGCCAACAATTAGTAACCCCCCAGTAAACACAGCGACACGGCTTGTAGCTTTGACAGCGGCCGCAGTTGGGCGAAGAAGAAATTCCACAAGTTTCTGCAGGTTTCCCACATCCGATGAAACCACTTACCGATAGAGCCCGCAGAGCTTCCAAACTGCGTGGATGTTGACTGTTGCGTTTCACCCTGTGCTCTGATTGGTCTCAGACATTTTCTGCGGGATTAAGAGGGTCATTCGACAAGAGACAGACTGCCTGAGTGGTCGTTATTCCAGGAACGTATGGATGCAGGCCTGTTATTTATTTATTTATTTACACGTCAAGTTCTGTAGGACCAAATGCAGGAGCAAATCTCCATGGTCATGGAATGTGTCAGTACATGAAATTACAACATAAAAGTAATAACAGATAAAAACAAATGTTCATGAACCTGAAGAAAAGTCAGTCTATAAGTTTAAGTAAACGCTACCAGCAATACAATAAGAATCTGCTTAATTTTTCAAGGAACTCCTCGACAGAATAGAAGGAGTGACCCATGAGAAACTCTTCAGTTTCGATTTGAAAGCGCGTGGATTACTGCTACGATTTTTGAATTATAGTGGCAGATTATTGAAAATGGATGCAGAAGTACAGGGCTATTACAAATGGTTGAAGCGATTTCATACATTTACTGTAGCTCCATTCATTGACATATGGTCACGACACACTACAGATACGTAGAAAAACTCGTAAAGTTTTGTTCGGTTGAAGCCGCACTTCAGGTTTCTGCCGCCAGAGCGCTCGACAGCGCAGTGAGACAAAACGGCGACAGGAGCCGAGAAAGCGTATATCGTGCTTGAAATGCACTCACATCAGTCAGTCATAACAGTGCAACGACACTTCAGGACGAAGTTCAACAAAGATCCACCAACTGCTAACTCCATTCTGCGATGGTATGCGCAGTTTAAAGCTTCTGGATGCCTCTGTAAGGGGAAATCAACGGGTCGGCCTGCAGTGAGCGAAGAAACGGTTGAACGCGTGCGGGCAAGTTTCACGCGTAGCCCACGGAAGTCGACGAATAAAGCAAGCAGGGAGCTAAACGTACCACAGCCGACGGTTTGGAAAATCTTACGGAAAAGGCTAAAGTAGAAGCCTTACCGTTTACAATTCCTACAATCCCTGACACCCGATGACAAAGTCAAACGCTTTGAATTTGCGGCGCGGTTGCAACAGCTCATGGAAGAGGATGCGTTCAGTGCGAAACTTGTTTTCAGTGATGAAGCAACATTTTTTCTTAATGGTGAAGTGAACAGACACAATGTGCGAATCTGGGCGGTAGAGAATCCTCACGCATTCGTGCAGCAAATTCGCTTTCGAACTCATTGATGGGGACATGCTGCACCCAGTGTGGGAGGAACTTGATTATCGGCTTGATGTCTGCCGAATCACTAAAGGGGCACATATCGAACATTTGTGAATGCCTAAAAAAACTTTTTGAGTTTTTGTATGTGTGTGCAAAGCATTGTGAAAGTATCTCAAATTATAAAGTTATTGTAGAGCTGTGAAATCGCTTCAATCATTTGTAATAACCCTGTATACTGCACACCTTTTTGCACAAGAGTTAAGGAAGTCCGATCCAAATGGAGGTTTGATTTCTGCCGAGTATTAACCGAGTGAAAGCTGCTTATTCTTGGAAATAAACTAATATTGGTAACAAGAAACGACAATAAGGAATATACATATAGAGAGGCCAATGTCAAAATACCCAGACTCGTGAACAGATGTCGACAAGAGGTTCGTGAACTCACACCACTTATTGCCCGAACCGCCCGTTCATGATCCAAAAATATCCTTCTAGAATGGGAAGAGTTACCCCAAAACATAATACCATACGACTTAAGTGAATGAAAATAAGCAGAGTAGACTAATTTACGTGTCGAAGTACCACTCACTTTGGATACCGTTCGAATAGTGAAAATGGCAGTATTATGTCTCTGAACAAGATCCTGAACGTGGGCTTTCCACGACAGCTTACTATCTATCTGAACACCTAGAAATTTGAACTGTTCAGTTTCACTAATCATATGCCCGTTCTGTGAGATTAAAACGTCAGGTTTTGTTGAATTGTGTGTTAGAAACCGTAAAAACCGAGTCATACTGTGATTTAACGTTAGTTTATTTTCTACAATCCATGAACTGAGTTCACGTACTACACGAAACCGAGTCAATGTTGCACACAACATCCTTTACTACCAAGCTAGTGTCATCAGCAAACAGAAATATTTTAGAGTTACCCATAATACTAGAGGGCATATCATTTATATAAATAAGGAACAGGAGCGGCCCCAACACTGATCCCTGGGGCACCCCCCACTTGACAGTATCCCACTCAGATCCCACATCTCAGTCGTTATCAACATTGTGAATAATGACCTTTTGCTGCCTGTTGCTGAAGTAAGAGGTGAACCAATTGTGACCTGCTCCCCATATTCCGTAATGGTCCAACTTCTGGAGCAATATTGTGAACACGGTGTTTTGAAAGACGCAAATGAACGCAGGGTACCCAGGAAACAGTCACTGAGGACGCTGAAATAATCCACCTGGATAAAAATAGTGTCCAGTCAGATTAATGTGACCATCAGTTAAAAGCCAGTATCGCCACATTTTGTAGCGCACACTGCTGCGAGACGTGCGGGGAGAGAGTCACTATGTTTCTAGAAGGTACCAACGGAGATATGTAGAGTCCTGCCGAGCCCAGTGTGGCGACCAGCTGCGCTAGGGTTCTCGGTTGACGGTCCCTGCAGCGAACAGCCCTATCAAGATGGTGCCACGGATTCTGGACTCGTCCTAAATCCGGGGAGTTTGGTGGCCAGAGGAGTACAGTAAACTCATTCTGGAGCTCTTCGAACCACGCATGCACTCTGGGAGTTGTGTGAAACATTTGTGTCCTTCTCGTATGTGCCATCTTGCCGTGGAAAAACGCAGTGCATGTAATTTCTTGTTAAACAGGTGGAAAGGACCACAGGCGATAGCAATTTACAATTTTCATCACAACAGTCAGCCGTAATTTCATTATAAGTTTACTGGCAACCAGTTTCGATGATGCACTTCATCATCATCAAGCCCTAGGAGTACATAGTGGCCGAATTTTCCCGAAACACATCAGTCAGAAGTCCTATGTGAAACCGTGCGCGGTGAGACAGCAAACACCGTGTGTGGTTGCTTACAAGAGCTGATGCGGATGCCGGTTATTTTCACATAGGACTTTCTGACTGATGTGTTTCGGGAAAATTCAGCCACTATGAATTTAGAGGGCATGATGATAAGAAAGTGTATCCTGGAAACTGGACGCCAATAAATTAATAATGAAATTACAGCTGAAAGTAGTTATTAAATGAAACAACAAGTTTACTGTTACCAGTCACCGTTTTATTTATTTCCACGACGCGTTTCAAGGGTTTAAACCTCCATCATCGGGTGGATTTATATTAGTTAGTATGATATTTGTGTGCGTGTTGTGTTACGATTTTTTGGAGGAACTTGTGGCACTGCCTAGTGGAGAAACAAGACACTATTTCAAAACATGGTTTCGGATTTCTTCTGACAAAAAATTAAACTGATATCTAATGGTAAACATAAAATAAATAAACTAGAGTACCTCCAATGGTCACAGGGTTCTTTCGCTGTTGTAACACATCACATGTATACTGTCACATTTGTAAACAAATATGGTGTCTGGAATCTGCTGGGTGCAAGGTTCGTATAGCAGAAGAGAAGACATAATCGCAAAGTGCAAAGAATATACATCGTGACAACAATATTACAGAATAATTCTTTAAAGCATTTGGAGATGTTTGTTTTGAGGTGTCGAATATATGTGTGTGTACTTCAGGTGGCTTATAAATCCAATTTTAACAAGTTAAAACAGCTTAACAATCGTACTCGTTTATACAATCACATGAAATGTTAACATGGCTTAAACTTCATACTTGTTAATAACAATCAGGTGAAATGTTAAAATGGCTTAAACTTCATACTTGTTAACAACAATCAGGTGAAATGTAACAGACTTGAAGAAGAATAATCATATTGGCTACAGCAGTAGAATCATACATAGCTGACACAATTTGATTGAGATTAATAGCCGGATGTGAGAGGCTGGAAGCAGAAGGAGAGGAAGAGAGAGAGAAAGTGAGTGAGTGAGACAGAGAGAGAGAGAGAGAGAGAGAGAGAGAGGGAGAGAGAGAGAGAGTGGGAGTGGAAAGAGTAAATACATGAGAGCAAATATTTACATCGTAAGGTGTCTTAAGATTACATGTTACATATATTAGCTGCCTAAAGGTTGGGGTAATACATTGGTTAATGCTATAAAATATGCAGATAGATATACAATTTGAGCCAGTAGTTGATGTACACACAGTTTCAAGCTGCCAAGGGGTACAAGCTGTTGGTGTGATGAATTATCTGTAAATGAGGTCAATCTCTTGCACTCTTGGCGGCTGTCAACATTTATGGTAAATATTAATGTGTGTGCACGTGTTTGTGAGTATGAGTGTGTGTGTGTGTGTGTGTGTGTGTGTGTGTGTGTGTGTGTGTGTGTTGTGTGCATTTTTAAGAATGCAGGCAGTTGCTGAAAACAGAGATGATACTAATGTAAATATTGTCATTTTTGTCATTTAAGATGGCATCCGGTTGTTTCGTTTGGTATTTGTATATTTGGAGTATTGCGAGGATGACTAGTTTTCTGCCTTTTGGTTGGATGTGTGGGATGCTAATACTTGTGTTCTTAACATGGTGTTTTGTTTCACACAGCGAATGCTATGAGAACGTTCCCAAGACCATAACGCTCCCAAACGCGGCCTGGACTATTCCGCCGATTGTTGGAGGATGTTTGCTTTCAGACGTTTCGCGCTGGTGAGCATAAAACGTGATTCATCTGGAAATCCCACCTGTCACCACGCAGTGGACGTCTAGTTCCAGTACTGACGTGCAAATACCATACGGTGCCTTCCTTTCTGATGGACAGCAGTCAGCACGACCGAATGAACAAGGCGCGTGCTACAGAGACAGATATACAGCAACGTTCACTGAACGGTTGTTGAGGGATCGCTGTCGGTAGCCCATTGGTTCACCTGAACGGTTAGCTGGCCAACGCTTGCATGTCTATATTTACATGTACACGTCTCCGCAGCCGTCGTTCACACCTGTCATCTACGGCCCGCGGTGCACACAGTTGCCCCAGCGTCAGCTTTGGATAGCGTCACTTTGCCATAGTTCAAATGGTTCAAATGGCTCTGAGCACTGTGCGACTTAACTTCTGAGGTCATCAGTCCCCTAGAACTTAGAACTAATTAAACCTAACTAACCTAAGGGCATCTCACACATCCATGCCCGAGGCAGGATTCGAACCTGCGACCGTAGCGGTCGCTCGGCTCCAGACTGCAGCGCCTAGAACCGCATGGCCACTCCTGCCGGCCACTTTGCCATGCACATGTCACGCTAGAAGTAAGATACAAATATGAAACTGGTGTCTAATTGTTTACAAACGATCAAAGTTTTTTTCACACATCAGTAAATTTCCACATGAGCACCCTTGGTAGCACGTAGCGAATCTAGGCGATTTTCCGTCCACACATTAGCCAACATCACTGGAGGGATCGATTCAACGACGGTGATTAACCGTTGCCGTAGGGTTTCAAGATCTGGTAAACGTGTTCGGTAGACCTCGACGTTACCCCATAAAAAGAAGTCTAATGGGCTTATGTCAGGAGAGTGTGGAGGCCAAACCGTTGGCCCATCACGACCAATCCCTCGCCCAGGGAAGGTTATATCGAGATAGGCACGGACGTCCAAACCCCAATGAGGCGGTGCACCGTCTTGCTGAAACAAGACATCGGGGTGATACTGAAGCAGCTGAGGAACAGCATACAGTTGCAACATGTCCAGATACACTGCAGATGTGGTGGTAGCCTCAGCAAAGAAGTATGGCCCGATAATTCGATCGTGCAATAGCGCACACCAAACATTCACCTTTGGACTGCCTGTTGTGCGATTCACTACTCCACTGACAAAAAAGGTCGCTTCGTCGGAAAAGGCAATTCGTCTGAGATAACCATCATCGTCCTCAATACGTGATAGCATTTCGACCGCAAAGTCATATCGACGTGTACTGTAATTGGACAACAACGCCTGAACGATTTGCACTTTGTATGCACGAAACAATAAACGTTTGTGTAAAATGTCATGGAGAGAGCTTTTTGGCATCTGTAATTCTCGTGAGGCTCTGCTCACCGATTTCTTCGGACTTCGCATAAAAGACTGCCTTACAGCTTCCACCCTGTCTGCTGAGGTTCTTGGTCGACCAGACTTCGGAAGGTCAGCAACCGATCCTGTGTTCTTGAACCTCTCATACCAGGCTTTAATGCTCTTGTCATCAGGTGGATTCCTTCCAAATGTTGTCTGGAAGTGTCTCTGCACTGTGGTTGGTGATCGTGTCTCATGGTACCACAGGACACACTGTGCCTTCTCCTGATTGGTTAACATGGCTTCTTGGGCACTGCACCAAATCCACTGCTTACGTACTGCGAACCTAAAACAGAAAAAAAAACTTTGATAGTTGTAAACAATGCAATAGAAGTTTCATATTTGTATCTTACTTCTAGCCTGAGTTATCAATTTATGTAATCAGGGAATTACTTTTCGGACACCCTGTAATTTAACCGCGACGGCATACGGACAGTTTAGAAGGTTAGCCGTTTCAGAATTTCTTCCACCCTTCGGCCGAAAGCCAATGAGCATAACGTTTGGGATGTCAGAGGCATCGCTCCACGTCCGCATTAGGATAACGACTGCACTGCTTTCGGGGTACACCCCTCTCCCCCCACCACCTCCCCATCGCGACAAACTTTATGTATTCTCCACTGCTAGTGCTGCCAACTACTGTCTGTGTGTGTTTACTGCACTTTGACGTCGAGCCACATGTGTGACTGGCCAGCGAAGAATGAGGGGACCCATACCAGGGTACGAAAAATACACCCAAAACATCAAAGCATAACCTCCTTGTTGAGTAACATCTTCTTCACTGATTGGGCTACACTTGCATCATTTGATATTAGGCAAAATCGTGTCAGACCAGACTACACTACCCCATTCGGATACCATAGAATTACGGCCTCGTTTGGCTCACAGCTGTATTTGCCGCCGCGAGCAGTTCTCTTTCGCGAGCCACTGGACTTCGTTACATGCAGTTCTCTTTCACAATGTTCGCTCGGAAGCTGAGATCAACTGCATTCACTAACAGCAACAGTTACTGTCTGATCTAACGCGGATTCTCATTGACGAGGCGTGATAGTCGACTCCAGCCCCCGACGGTCAGGACCTTTGTACTACCGTTCTTACATCGTGCAACGTGACTCCGAAACCCGTAGTCACGTACGACCGTCCGCGTTGATACACCAATAAATTGGGCAACTTCTTTTACGTCGTAGTCATGCGCATGTCCATCTACCGTAGCTCACTTGTCCCATATTTTCACGTCTCCACGTCCACTAGTCAAAACACTGAACTCGAAGGAGGACGGTTCGGAGCCTTGTCAGGCCATGGAGTTTTAGGTTTTCCGTGATATCGCAAAAGCACTCCAGAAAAATGCTAGGATGGTTCATCTGGAATATCGATGTGTACGCCGACACCACATAAGCGACTTTGAAATGAAGTATCTCCCCATTACCGTAACATACATATTGGATGTACTAGTGCAGGTTGCAGACACATGGTTGAAATAAGAAAGTGTCGGTCTGACTTTGAAGTGTTCTCGGGTAGCCTAATACACTCCTGGAAATTGAAATAAGAACACCGTGAATTCATTGTCCCAGGAAGGGGAAACTTTATTGACACATTCCTGGGGTCAGATACATCACATGATCACACTGACAGAACCACAGGCACATAGACACAGGCAACAGAGCATGCACAATGTCGGCACTAGTACAGTGTATATCCACCTTTCGCAGCAATGCAGGCTGCTATTCTCCCATGGAGACGATCGTAGAGATGCTGGATGTAGTCCTGTGGAACGGCTTGCCATGCCATTTCCACCTGGCGCCTCAGTTGGACCAGCGTTCGTGCTGGACGTGCAGACCGCGTGAGACGACGCTTCATCCAGTCCCAAACATGCTCAATGGGGGACAGATCCGGAGATCTTGCTGGCCAGGGTAGTTGACTTACACCTTCTAGAGCACGTTGGGTGGCACGGGATACATGCGGACGTGCATTGTCCTGTTGGAACAGCAAGTTCCCTTGCCGGTCTAGGAATGGTAGAACGATGGGTTCGATAACGGTTTGGATGTACCGTGCACTATTCAGTGTCCCCTCGACGATCACCAGAGGTGTACGGCCAGTGTAGGAGATCGCTCCCCACACCATGATGCCGGGTGTTGGCCCTGTGTGCCTCGGTCGTATGCAGTCCTGATTGTGGCGCTCACCTGCACGGCGCCAAACACGCATACGACCATCATTGGCACCAAGGCAGAAGCGACTCTCATCGCTGAAGACGACACGTCTCCATTCGTCCCTCCATTCACGCCTGTCGCGACACCACTGGAGGCGGGCTGCACGATGTTGGGACGTGAGCGGAAGACGGCCTAACGGTGTGCGGCACCGTAGCCCAGCATCATGGAGACGGTGGCGAATGGTCCTCGCCGATACCCCAGGAGCAACAGTGTCCCTAATTTGCTGGGAAGTGGCGGTGCGGTCCCCTACGGCACTGCGTAGGATCCTACGGTCCTGGGGCGCATCCGTGCGTCGCTGCGGTCCGGTCCCAGGTCGACGGACACGTGCACCTTCCGCCGACCACTGGAGATAACATCGATGTACTGTGGAGACCTCACGCCCCACGTGTTGAGCAATTCGGCGGTACGTCCACCCGGCCTCCCGCATGCCCACTATACGCCCTCGCTCAAAGTCCGTCAACTGCACATACGGTTCACGTCCACGCTGTCGCGGCATGCTACCAGTGTTAAAGACTGCGATGGAGCTCCGTATGCCACGGCAAACTGGCTGACACTGACGGCGGCGGTGCATAAATGCTGCGCAGCTAGCGCCATTCGACGGCCAACACCGCGGTTCCTGGTGTGTCCGCTGTGCCGTGCGTGTGATCATTGCTTGTACAGCCCTCTCGCAGTGTCCGGAGCAAGTATGGTGGGTCTGACACACCGGTGTCAATGTGTTCTTTTTTCCATTTCCAGGAGTGTATTTCATGACGCTCTAGTTACCGCAGCGCCCGTTCCTTCAGACATGTATGCGTGTCCGAAGGAACATTTTTTCGTACTCGACGTGGCCTGGACTCAACAAGTCGTTGAAAGTCCCCTGTAGGAATACAGAGCCACGCTGCCTCTGTAGCCGTCCATAATGAGGAAACTGTTGCCCGTGAAGGATTTTGTGCACGAACTGAACTCCCGATCATGTCCCAAAAATATTCGCTGGGATTCACGTCGTGTGATCTGGGTGCCAAATTATTCACTCGAATGTTCCACAATGTTCTTCAAACATTTCGCGAAAACTTGTGGCTCGGTGACGTGGCTCATTGTCATCCGAAAAATTCCAGCACTGTTCGAGAATATGACGTCCATTAATAACCATTTCCAGTCAATGATCGGTTTAGTTGGATCAGAGGACCCAGCTCATTTTATGTTGACGCAGCCCACACCGTTATGGAGCCGCCACCAGCTTGAACAGTACCTTGTTGACAGCTTGGGTCCACGGCTTCGTAGAGTCTGCCCTACACTCGAAGCCTACCATCAGCTCTTACCAACTGAAATCGGGGTTCACCTGACGAAGCCGAGGTATTCCAGTCTGGTGTCCAACCGATACGGTCACGAGCCTAGGACAGGCGCTGCAGCATGTCATGCTGTTAGCAGAGGCATTCGCGTCGGTCGTTTGCTGCCGTAGCACATTAACGCCAAATTTCGCCGCACTGTCTTAAGGGGCTCCGGAACGCCCTATACTTGCAATGTTAAAATAACGCTTATAAATTACATCTTTCCTCACAAAGTATTTGAGGTAGGAAGTTGAACTTTTTACAGATTATTTATTGGAATATGGGCTAAAACTTAACACAGGGATTTTACAAAATTTTAGTTCAGTTATTAAAGATGATTTATTTTCAATTGTAATGAAAATTCACAACATTTTTTTGCAATTTTTTATTTATATATTCAAAAATATACAGTTTTTTTGGAAAAAGGCTGTGTTAAATTATGCAGAAGGTACTGTGTAACATTTAGTGAAAGTTTGAAACAAATATGTTTGGAAGATCCTTAGAAAACATGTAATTAGTATGAGAAAATAAAAGTTTTGGGAATCGAGCGACAAAGATTGGATTAACTTTTTAGTGCATTCCAGGTCCATAGGATGGATTATCTTCATCCTCTGCAAATTCCTCCTCCAGCTTCCCCTTGTTCCTCCTCCTGTTTACTCTTGCTTGTATTTCTAGACTCTTTACAGCCCTGTCTGCAGCCCGAAGGCGTTCCTTGTCTAAAGCAAGCATCGCTCGTACCATGTTAGAACCTATCTTCATTCCCATATTTCTAAATACCTTGCACCTTACAATGTTGCCATCATTGAAAGTCGCAACAGCATCATAGACACCAGAAGTGTTCCTATTCCAACAAATACAGTCTTGGGGATTCTCGACCATATAACACTATTTACACTTTCATTGGGGTTTTGAGTTTTTCCGTGAATACACTTTTTCAGCAGTTCAGGTGCTGCTAAGTCTCTGAAAATAGGTTTCATCAACTCCATTATTGCATGAGGAAGACTATGCTTATGAGTGTACACTTCACCAGTTAGGAATCCTTTGTTATATTTACACCAACTGTCTTCTTCTTTGGGACACAAGCTATGTTGGGGATTTTCATCGTCTTTATTGTTTACAGTAATAAAACATACCTTTGGCTTTCCAACATTTCTCCTTTTCTTAAAAGCCTTCAGACGATTTCTAATAAGTTTACTTTTACTCATTATTATACTTCAACAAAACAGAGACTCAAGAAACAGAATTAATTACGAATATTTTCGAGATAACGACAGAGTAAATAAACATGAAACAATCGACAATCACACCAGCGATATATATTGAACCATCACAGGTTAGCCACAACACATACTTTATCTCACATCACTAAAATGTACCTGATGAACACGGACGTTAATAATAACACCATTTGACAGCAGTTTAACAGCGCCACAGGGGGTCACGCCCATGTAGAACACATTTCAAAAAAAATTTAAAAATAGTTGTAGTCTTCGGAATTGAATAAATTATATATCTATTAAAAGGTAATAGTCTGCAGATTCAGAAAACGCAAAAAGTAAAATTTGAACTTTTCATGATTTTGAGCCTTTCCGGAGCCCCTTAATGAACATATGTTCGTCGTAGGCCCCACAATGATTTCTGCGGTTATTTCACGCAGTGCTGCACGCCTGTTAGCACGGACAAAGCTACTGAATCTCGGCTGCTCTCGGTCCACTGCGTTCTCCGTGCTGAGAGGTAACACATGAAATCTGGTGTTCTCGGCACACTGTTGACAAAGTGAATGTCGGAAATTTCCTAACGATTTCCGAAATGGTATGCCGTAAGCGCCTAGCTGTAGCTACCATTCCGCATTCAGAGTATCTTAATTCACGTCGTGCTGCCATGATCACGTCGGAAACCTTTTCACATGAATCACCTCAGTATAAATGACATCTCCACCAGTGCACTGCCGGCCTGGGTGGCCGTGCGGTTCTAGGCGCTACAGTCTGGAACCGCGTGACCGCTACGGTCGCAGGTTCGAATCCTGCCTCGGGCATGGATGTGTGTGATGTCCTTAGGTTAGTTAGGTTTAGGTAGTTCTCAGTTCTAGGGGTCTGATGACCTTAGAAGTTAAGTCCCATAGTTCTCAGAGCCATTTGAACCATTTGAACCAGTGCACTGCCCTATTGCACCCTGTGTGCACGATACTATTGTCATCTGTATATGTGCATATTCCACGATTCTCGTCACCTCAGTGTGGAACAGAATAATATTAATGTGCATGTATGTAGTGTGTTGTAGAAATCTGACGTGCTTATTTAGTACACTCATGTTCAGAAAAAATAGAACACATTGATCGACTGGAAATAGGATTTTCATATTCGCAGGACATGTACAACTGTACGTTTTGCAGAAATTATTAGTATTTCAGTCACCTCGGTTTAGCATGTGTCCTGTTGCCTAGTAGGCACGGGACCGACGACCTAGCAGTTTGGTCCCACCCGTCCTCCCCCCCCCCCCCCCTCTTTTAAACCGATCAACCAACCAGCGTTCCGCCATGGACCCTGATAACTGGTTCTATGCGTGATGACATCGACGGGTATAAGGCGCGAATGGCGTATTGTGGTATAGTCATTCATGCTCCATTCACCTGGTTCCAATGTTCATCTGTCGTAGCTGGCACTGGGTCGCAGCACTGCACACGTACTTTCACCATATTGCACACATTTTGAATGGTGAGAAGTCTGGTGATCAGGTGGGCGAGGGTAAAGGGCTGACATCCAGCGACACCAAGAAAGCAGGTATTCGTGCAGCAACATGTGGTAGTGCACTGTGTTGCTATTTATTTATTTATATTTAGCGTATGGCTCATAACATCACAGTAAAAATAACAGAAACAACACGATTAAAAAAAAATCACATATGCATAAACGGAGCAATAAATAACAATTTGTATATAAAGACACCACCAATTGTAAATTTACACTCACAGAAGAGCAATCACAAACAAACGTCCAGCTTATATAATATATAGTCGATTGCCTCTTGGGTCGCCATTAGGAAATGCTGTGGGTCACCCTCGTATGCCCTTAGTGGGCATTCCTGCACGATGTGTTTGACCGTCTGTCTCTCAGCGCCACAGTCGCAAGCGGTCGAAGGAAGTTTACCCCATCTGTGTAAGGAGTCGGCGCATCTCCCACAGTTGGTTCTGATGCGATTAAGAGTTGACCAAACTTTGGGAGGGCAATCAAATCCTTTTGGTTTACTAAAGATGCATGGCATACTGTGGCAGTTTACGGCTGTTCTGCTCTCCCATTCCTCTTTCCATCGGTCATTTATTTTAAAGTCGGTTTGATGCAGCGCCTGTGCGGTCTTTATTGGAGGGTGCCTAGACCGGAGTCGGTTTCCTTGGATGTCGTGAGTATCTTCATGGATTTATAATTGAGGGTGTGCCATGATTTTTTGAAATTCTCTAACCAGAGCTATGTTACTGAGAACGGGCAGCCACACTGTAGGAGTTGGCCTGATTGTGCCTGATATAATACGCATTGTTGCATTAAGTTGGCTATCTACGATGTGTGTGTGTTTGCTGTTGAGCCACAGTGGGGCACAGTATTCTGCCACTGGATACACCAAGCCAAGTGCGGATGTTCTTAAGGTACATGCTGTGGAGCCCCAAGTGGTGCCACAGAGCTTCTGCAATATGTTGTTGCGTGTTTTAAGTTTCGCTGCAGTTTTCGTCAGCTGTTCTTTGAATGTTAGTGTCCTATCTAGGGTAACCCCAAGGTACTTTGTGTGTTTGTTGTGATTTAGTATTTTCCCGTCTAGATATACATGTAGTTCTCTGTTGGCCATTTTGTTGTTCAAATGGAAGGCAGATACCTCCGTCTTTGTAGCACTAGGTTGTAGCCTCCATTTTCTAAAGTACTCTCTGTGAACCCCTAGGTCATGCGTACGGATATCTTCGGCAGTTTCTATGTTTCTGTGGGCTGTCGTCAGCATAACCAAATTTGCGCGATCTGTTTGCAGGCATGTCAGCGATGTAAAGGCTGAAAAGAAGGGGCGCAAGGACAGAGCCTTGTGGGAGTCCATTATTGAGTTTCAACTGTTTACTTCTGCCATTCCCCATTATTACTTGGAAGGTTCTATTTGACAACATATCGTCAATGAGGTTGGTTATCTTCTTGCAGGGGAGGGCACAGATTAATTTGTACATGAGTCCCTGTTTCCAAACTGTATCATAGGCTGCTGTTAGGTCTATGAATGCTGCAGCTACTTTATGTTTCTTCTGCAACCCCGCCTCTATATATGTTGTCAGTGATAGGACTGGAACTGTACAGCAGCGATAGGGACGGAATCTTGCTTGTTAGATAGGGATTTTTTTGAGTAGAGTTTGGCCTATTCTGTTGAGGAGCAGTCTTTCTAGTAATTTATAGACCATACTGAGAAGGGCAATGGGGCGGTAACTCTCTGGTCTATCGCCTGGTTTACCACGTTTCAGGACTGCGATGATCTTTGCTCGTTTAAGTGAGGGAGGAATGTCCGTAAAGAACTTAGCCAGCCATTGTTTTGTGTAGGCTCCGACATGTATGAGGAAATCAGGGTGGATACCATCGAAACCCGGAGCTTTGCCTGGTTTAACCTTCTTCAGGGCTTTGGTAACCTCCTCGATACGAATATCTGATGAATATTCTGAGTCCATTGCGCGGGTCCTTTTCAATGTTTTCAAGTCCTTCTTCACTTTTGTTGTGTGCTTTCTATCTCGTGAGGCTCTAGACGCAGAAACTATGCGGGATGCAACCTTGTTGGGAGATATTTCGTCCTTTCTATGTTCAGGTGGATTTGCAAGTTTACGCAGTAGGGACTAGGCTTGTCGGCATGCCTTTGAAAAGTCTAGATTTTCAACAGTATTCTCCCCTTTTTGCCGTCTAATAAAGTCGATGTTATGTAATAGTTCATCCGCTATTTCCCGGTCCCCATTATTGAGGAACTCCGCGTACAGGTCATCGCATATCCCAGTCCAACCGGGAATGTATTTTTTGCGATACCCTCTTGGGATCGCTGTTTTCGCAGAGCTAATGACCGCTCCCACAAACCTCTCATAGCTCTTGCTGGTTGGAGGGATCCAGCTCAAGGTATAATCAAGTTGTTCAGAGAATTTTGTCCAGTCAGCTTTTGTAAAATTCCACCTTGGTCGAGGGTAAGACCTTATTATCGGGATGAATATACCGGTATTAGTAAGCATAGGACGGTGCTGGCTATGAGGGAAGTCCGTCAGAACCCTTCTAGAGGCTGTCAGTGGTTTATCGTTTGTGTTGCTGAAAAATAGTGTCTGGGCTGTTTTGTAGAGAGAGTATGGCTACAGGTCGCCTGATGTGGTCCGAGGCGGTCACGGTCACCACAGTGCGCTGGACACGCACCAACTGTGATTTGTGGTTGTAACCTCACCACAGTGCGCTGGACACGCACCAACTGTGATTTGTGGTTTTAAACTCACCACAGTGCTGGACACGCACCAACTGTGATTTGTGGTTGTAAACTCACCACAGTGCGCTGGACACGCATCAACTGTGATTTGTGATTGTAAACTCACCACAGTGTGCTGGACACGCACCAACTGTGATTTGTGGTTGTAAACTCACCACAGTGCGCTGGACACGCACCAACTGTGATTTGTGGTTGTAAACTCACCACAGTGCGCTGGACACGCACCAACTGTGATTTGTGATTGTAAACTCACCACAGTGCGCTGGACACGCACCAACTGCGATTTGTGGTTGTAAACTCACCACAGTGCGCTGGACACGCACCAACTGTGATTTGTGGTTGTAACTGTGGTGTCACCGCCAGACACCACACTTGCTAGGTGGTAGCTTAAATCGGCCGCGGTCCATTAGTACATGTCGGACCCGCGTGTCGCCACTGTCAGGATTGCAGACCGAGCGCCACCACAAGGCAGGTCTCGAGAGACTGACTAGCACTCGCCCCAGTTGTACGACGACGTTGCTAGCGACTACACTGACGAAGCCTTTCTCTCATTTGCCGAGAGACAGTTAGAATAGCCTTCAGCTAAGTTAATGGCTACGACCTAGCAAGGCGCCATTTGTACCATTGCATGTATCTCAAGATAGTCTCACTTGTCTCATCAAGATTGCTGTATACCAAAGGACGATATAAAAGTTAAGTGTTCTAGTAGCTACGTTCTTTTCTTTATCACATTCATTACGAATCCTGTTCCAGACTTCGCGCCAGTCGGCGTGTGTGTACGTGTGCCTATCGGCTACCCGTCACTGTGGACTGGCTGCCTTGTCAGTCCACTACAGTAACCTCACCACAGTGCGCTGGACACGCACCAACTGTGATTTGTGGTTGTAAACTCACCACAGTGCGCCGGACACGCACCAACTGTGATTTGTGGTTGTAAACTCACCACAGTGCGCTGGACACGCACCAACTGTGATTTGTGGTTGTAACCAATAGCACGCCACACCACAGCTCATTGAGCTGGCACCTTAGGTCTTGTGCGAACGCAGTCACTGTGATTTCGCTCCCCTTATCTGCGGCGAACCAAAAGGCGGCCATCATTTAATAAATAGAACCTTGATTCGACCGAAAACACTATCTGGTGCCATTCCTGTCCCCAATGACATCGTTCCACACACCAGGACCGTCTAGCACGTTTCCGCACGTCCGTCAAAGGCAGGCGGAGAAGTGGGCGACGCGCACGTAGCCCATGCCGTAAGAAACGGCGGCGGCCTGTGACCCCTGATAGTGTACGATGGGCTACACTGATCCACTGTCCCGCCAGAGCCGAGGAGGACTCACATCTGTCCTGCAATGCCATTTGAATCCATTTCGTTGTGTTCTACGGCAATCCGTGAACCATTCTGCACACAGCTGTTGAACTGCAGAAATATTTTATCCCACATGAGCAGCGATTTCCCAAATTGATGCATCACATTCTCTCTTGCCAACAATGCACCAACTCAGTGATTTGACGGTACGTTTCACAAGTACGTCTGAGAGGCATATTGTACGTCTGCTCAAGTCACACTGATCCATTAACATCGATCTATATTGACAACAAGAGCCGCAGGCACATTTCACCGGTTTTTGGTGTTGCGCCGCGATATCTATGTTGACCTTGAACCCGCAGGCCGGCATGGTTCAAATGTTAATCATTTCTGCAGAGTATACTAATGTACCGGGTGATTAAAAAGTCAGTATAAATTTGAAAACTGAATAAATCACGGAATAATGTAGATAGAGAGGTACAAATTAACACACATGCTTGGAATGACATGGGGTTTTACTAGAACCAAAAAAAATACAAACGTTCAAAAAATGTCCGACATATGGCGCTTCTTCTGATCGGAATAGCAATAATTAGCATAACAAAGTAAGACAAAGCAAAGATGATGTTCTTTACAGAAAATGCTCAATATGTCCACCATCATTCCTCAACAATAGCTGTAGTCGAGGAATAATGTTGTGAACAGCACTTTAAAGCATGTCCGGAGTTTATGGTGAGGCATTGGCGTCGGTTGTTGTCTTTCAGCATCCCTAGAGATGTCGGTCGGTCACGATACACTTGTGACTTCAGGTAACCCCAAAGCCAATAATCGCACGGACTGAGGTCTGGGGACCTGGGAGGCCAAGCATGACGAAAGTGGCGGCTGAGCACACGGTCATCACCAAACGACGCGCGCAATTAATCTTTCGCGCGCCATCTGTCGGCCATTTTGTGAACTTTGTTTTTTCTTTTGGTTCTAATGAAACCCCATGTCATTCCAAGCGTGTGTGACAAGTTTTACCTCTCTATCTACATTATTCCGTGGTTTATGAAATTTTCAAATTTATACTGACTTTTTGATCAAACGGTACTTGTTCTGAGAATATGAACATTATATCTCCAGTCGTTCAAGGTGTTCTGTTTTTTTCTGAACGTGAGTGTAATTTGTATGGCAGTAGATCAAAAGGAGAACAGAGCATTTCGTGCAAGCTTCGATGAGAAAGCGCGGAAGCGTCATGCAGGTGCTCATCCCATCCAGTGGTAGTCGCTATAAGACATCAGTTGTGCTCGTGGGAGGTTGAAGTACTGTATATGATAAAAAAAAAAATACAAAATGCTTACTGTTTTACTCTAAAGCACGATGTAAAATAAGAATATACTGATGATGGGAGAAATATGCCGAAACATGTTTGGGTGAGAAAAGTAACTTGAGCAGAATTTGTGTTTTGCGTAAACGCGCGGAACCCAACACGATACGGCTTGTAAAACTGTTTCGCACGGTGGAGCGGTGTTCGCGGAAGGCGAAGTCCCTGCTTTCCCACCGGGTTTCGGCCGGCCGTCTTAACTTATTAGGAAAAGCCACATCGCTGGGCAGTCTGGCACCGGGAGAAAGTTTCCCTAAATTCCCGTCAGCTCCCTCCGCGAGCGCTATTATTAACTCGCGCGCGGTTGAACGCCCTCTCCTATTTGGCACGGGGACCGCTAGCGGGACGAGGTCGGGAGGTATTAATCGCCCCGTTAAATATCGCATCGCCGCTGCATCTGCAACAGCGGCAGAAGAATCCGCGTGTTTTTCCCACTCCTGACTCCATCCATTTGGGTGGGCGCCGGTACGAATGGCCCCCGTCCGCAGGCAGCCCCACCGCTCGAGACAGCGAGCCGCATAAACTGTCCAGGTTTCTCCCAGGACTCCGATCTCAGATTTACGGCCGGTGGCGGCTGTTGCTCGCCGGGGCGAGCGAGTGGAGTCGCGCAGCTACAGTAAACATGGGATTCGTCCCCTCCCCCTCCGAAGTTCCGTGACCTTTTCTTTCCGCAACGGACAACACTAACGAGTGAAAAAGTGGCGCGTTGCAAAGATCCTCGTCTGTGGCCCTCGTGCTGTGAAAGGTCTCTGTTGGATTCCTTTCATGTTAATTTCTTAAATCTGTTGTCATTTACGGCATACATTCCACTTCTAAATTTACTGCGGTGTTTCTGACTCTCTCTGGGAGGAGACTGAGCAGTGGAACGTGTTACTTTTACACATAATCAAAAACGATCTGTCACACTACTACACTTTAAAACACAGTTTATATGTAATTCATGTCACACAGTCTCATAGGGAACCCACATCCGCTTTCTTTTATATACCCTATATGATAAGATCCTGTCATCCCACTTCCCTTCTGTGTGAAAAAAATGGCTCTGAGCACTATGGGACTTAACATCTATGGTCATCAGTCCCCTAGAACTTAGAACTACTTAAACCTAACTAACCTAAGGACATCACACAACACCCAGCCATCACGAGGCAGAGAAAATCCCTGACCCCGCCGGGAATCGAACCCGGGAACCCGGGCGTGGGAAGCGAGAACGCTACCGCACGACCACGAGATGCGGGCTTTCTGTGTGAAAGAATGAATGAGCAAATGTATTGCTAGTTGCATGCTTGATGGTAGCAGACAAGCCTGTCTGCTAGAGAACAGTAGGACCAATGTCGGAACAGGTAGCTACGCTTTCTACGGGCAAAGAGGTTTCTATTCTTAGTATGGTCCTGTCCGTTCCTTGTCACGTTATTATAGGAAGCTGTCTCTCTGGTCACTTCCGTCTGAACCTGTGAAGCACCCTCGGTAGTGGCCCACGCGAGTCTGTCTGCGGCGAGCGTCTGAAGTGGTAAGATCTCTGGCTAAGCGCGTGTCCGCTCGAGACTGTTTGTGCCCTTTTTTACGTCTTCTGAGTGATTTGATACGTATGATTTTTCGACTCGAGCACGCACCGCTTAGATAAATAATATAAATATTTATTAAATTAAAAAATGAATAAAATCTACTGAAAAGCTTCTGATATACACAATAGCTGTTGATAGTTCCTTTATTAAACATTCATACGATTTTGCGTTGATTTAATCGCACCTTCAGGTATATAAATCTATGAAAAATTTAACAAGAATTAGAAGGTGTAATAATGATAAAAAATAAGACAGTTAAACCAGTTTCGGAAACAAATATTTCCGTAACATTGGGTCCCAACCTTCGAATCGTGTTCGTATTTTGCCGGCCAGGGTGGCCGAGCGGTTCTAGGCGCTTCAGTCTGGAACCGCGCGCCCGCTACGGTCGCAGGTTCGAATCCTGCCTCGGGCATGGATGTGTGTGATGTCCTTAGGTTAGTTAGGTTTAAGTAGTTCTAAGTTCTAGAGGACTGATGACCTCAGATGTTAAATCCCTTAGTGCTCAGAGCCATTTATTTTGTTCGTATTTTCAGAACCTCTTAAATTGGACGGTCAAAAAATGAAATATCTAAAATCCCAACGGGTGCACTGGGAGCCGCAGGTACGGGTCTAGGAAAGGAGAAAACGTCCGGTGAAGAAAACTATGTGGAAAGAACCTGCGTTTGGACAGAAAAATATATAGACTCACCGTTAATAAAAAATCAACATACAACCGCAAAAAGCCACATGTGACTATGCCTGCGGTATAAAGGCCAGGCCACCAAACCGCCCGGTTGACGTAATGTTACTGAAACTGCCAGCGTGTAGTGTGAGCGAGAGAAGTAAGGAAATATGATGCTAGAGGGTGCAATGACGGAAGATGCACGATTACGTACCAACCGAAGGCTAGGAACCGTTAGTAAATGAATTAAAGCGGAGAAATACAGTGAGTAATGCAGCAAATAGGTAGAGGGTAATTACAAGGCGCGCGTTGAGAGCCGCTATGATAAAATTAAAAGCGCCTTACAAAAACTTCCATTGTTAAAACATTAGTAATACAGGGTGTTCGGAATTTCCCGTTACAAACTTTTCTGGCTTGGAGAGGGGAGTGAGTAGATAATATTTGGAACAGGAACGCATATCCGAAGTCGTTCCGTTCCGTGCTACAGCCGACTGAAAAGACATTTGTTAGGTAGATATGCAACAGGGTGCATGGTGGTGGGTGCTTACATCGGACAGGCTGACGACATTTGACGTCTGTCCTACCTCCCTGACCTGGTTCGAACATCATGCATGTGCTTGTGAGTACATGTTCGCAGGATACAGCGATATGATCCTTCTGAATAGCGAAGCTTGGTAATGGAAGCACTGCTCCACTGCTTAACAAGATAGTTATCCACAACGTCCGACTCCATCGCATATCTTTTTCGCCACAATTACGCAATGGCTTCGAGGAAGGGTAGCTTTACCAGCAGCAGAAGTCACTGTGGTACTCCGAGGAGACGCCGGACAGTCGTACTGCACTACGTTGAAGAGAACCCGTCAACGAGTACACGGTCAATTTCTTTGGTTATGGAAATATAGTACAATTGATGTACTGCGCCACGCTTTATCAATTGCCTGCAAAAGAGGTAGCGCTACCAATATGTTTTCAAATGGCTGTAGCATGTAAACGGTTTATTTCCGGACATTGGCTTCAATTCAAAATATTATCTACTACTCACTTCCCTCTGTAAGTCTTACAAGTTTGTAACTGGAATTTCAGGAGTGACTGTACAAAAGCATTACAGAGCGACCCACAAAATCATTGCGAAACCGGTCGTGAATGATCCGTTAATAAAGGAACTGTTAACAGTTAACGCGGCTGCCAGAAGTTTTTAGAAGATTTTAAAACTGTTTTTTTTTCAGATACTTATCGTATGATTTGATACGACTAGTAATAGCTTATTTTGGGCCGTAATGTCTCTTTGCCTGTACTACTCTGCTTTTTATGTTCTCCTTTATTCATCCGTCGTCTTTTATTTTATTTCCGAGATAGTAGAAATCCTTCGCTTCGTCCACTTTGTGGTCTCCAATTTTCATGCTAACCTCATAGCTAATCATATTTCTTTTATTGCTCTCTCTCTCTCTCTCTCTCTTTTTTTTTCCTGAGATAGATTGTTCAGTAAACACGTCCCGTCGCAGTTATGCCTTCTTAAAATTGAGCAACAATGTCATCAACGAATCTTATCACTGATACCCTTTTACCTTATAGGCCCACACTCGCATCTTCCTTTTATTTTCATCATTGCTTCTTTCGTGTATAAACTGTGCAGTAGTGGCGAAAGGTTGCACATTTTGTTCTTAGCCTCCCATTCTTCCCTCTAGGTTCTTGTACGCATTGTATAACGTATTACCTGTCATTCCCTGTAGCTTATGCATGTGCATTTGCATCTGCACAGCGGTGTAAATGTCGATGATATGAGCTATATGTCTTATCTGGAAACAAACTTGTTCCGTTGGAGTGATTTTCTGCCTTATTCAAAACAATGTTTGATTAGTTTTGTTATACTGAACTTTTAGCACTTTTTATGCTACTTTCAGTGGGATTTACTAACTATTCTTTCTGAAAATTATTGTAATTTCCGGAATCTTACTGATGTACAACTAAAGACACATTTCACGGAGAGAAGGTAGTCAATGTTGTACGCTAAACTAGGGGTACTGTTCTAATTTAGAAATAAGGTAGTTGTACACTTGTTCACATACTTTAGATCACAAAATTTTTGTACCTGTGCTTCACAGTCATGTAGAACTTTATAAAATACGTCATATTTACGCCAGTGACTTTAACACTTTCTTTATTTCACGATTGCAATTTCGGCCTTAGGCCATTATCAAGTGAAGATGTTTTGGTTATTAGGCCATGTCAACCTAAAATGAGCTGACACCAATGTATTTAATAGTAATGACAACGACGTATAAATGTGTCAGCTCATTTTAGGTTGACATGGCCTAATAGCCATAACATCTTCACTTGATAATGGCCTAAGGCCGAAATTGCAGTCGGGAAATAAATAAAGTGTTACAGTCACTGGCGTAAATATGATGCCTTTTACAAACTTTAGATGATGTTCTCAGTTATTGTGCTGTTAATTGTACATCTGTCAAGTACTATACGACTTGCCGTCTGCAAACAACAGAATATTTACTGCTTCTTTTTCGTATACTATACTTATAGCATTAATTAGCGCAATTCTTACGGTTTTTGAGGTGCTGTAGTCTCCCTGCCATTCTTTTAAACGTTTTAAATCACAAATTTCTAGTGACCTGCTCGTATAGGCAGCATGAAATGAGCTAGCCTGCGGGTCGGGATTTGTACCAGTCTTGGACCGAATCCGAACGGCCGATTAAGGATTTTGGGGTGGAACACAGGCCAGTCTGAACGTGGTTTTCAAGCGGTTTCCCACGCTCATTTAGGAAAATACTGGGATAGTCCCCGAATTCGGTGTCAGAGAAACCGGTACGCGGACAGATACAATACGATCAGACATAGAACAAAGTTTACACGATTCGGAGACAGATGCCGTAGACGGCTTCCCTGCCTTATGTTACCTTGACGGCTGTGACGTGGAGAAGGCCATCCGGCCATGAAGGTTGTTTACTAGTAGTTTCTTGCTACAATAAAATTTGCCAAATCCCGAAAAAACGGATCCCGTACTAGACGGGAAAAACACTAGCGTAAAGAGAAAAATCTTATTTATAGTAACGATCCTCTTCGCGGGCACTCTTATTCAGAGTCGCAGACGGGCTGTATTTACAAAGACGTAACTCGTAACAGGCTCCACGCTGAGACGCTATCATTACGAGTGCCGACCCTGTAATTGTACGGCCGCGAACTTTCTGGTAGGCGGATCACGTTCCGGACGACTTAGCCTCGCCACGCTACGCGAGTTCTCGTATGCGGCCGGCGTACGGACGTCGCCACACACGGCGGACCACAGGCGCGCCGCCGCGCTCTCTTTTACAAGAAACTGCTGCACAGGTGCCAACGCGACGGCGCAGGCCTGCAATTAGAGGCGCGGGTTCTGCTGGCGGCGTATCCTGTTACTGGCGACCCTGCCAGGATGGACCAGCTGTTCCAATACGACGCGGCGGGCGGTGAGAACAAGTGTCCATAAAACACCGACAGCTCGCATTTGTCTAATTCCACTGTCACAGGTACTTCACATGATGTCTCCCAAAGCAAATACACTACTGGCCATTAAAATTGCTACACCAAGAAGAAATGCAGATGATAAACGGGTATTCATTGGACAAATATATTACAATAGAACTGATATTTGATTACATTTTCACGCTATTTGGGTGCATAGATCCTGAGAAATCAGTTCCCAGAACAACTACCTCTGGCCGCAATAACGGCCTTGATACGCCTGGGCATTGAGTCAAACAGAGCTTGGATGGCGTGTACAGGTACAGCTGCCCATGCAGCTTTAACACGATACCACAGTTCATCAAGAGTAGTGACTGGCGTAGTGTGACGAGCCAGTTGCTCGGCTACCACTGACCAGACGTTTTCAGTTGGTGAGAGATTTGGAGAATGTGCTGGCCGGGGCAGCAGTCGAACATTTTCTGTATCCAGAAAGGCCCGTACAAGACCTGAAACATGCGGTAGTGCATTAACCTGCTGAAATGTAGGCTTTCGCAGGGATCGAATGAAGGGTAGAGCCACGGGTCATAACAAATCTGAAATGTAACGTCCACTGTTCAAAGTGGACAAGAGGTGACCGAGACGTGTAACCAGTGGCACCCCATACCATCACGCCGGGTGATAAGCCAGTATGGCGATGACGAATACATGCTCCCAGTGTGCGTTCACCGCGATGTCGCCAAACACGGATGCGACCATCATGATGCTGTAAACATAAACTGGATTCATTCGTGCACCCAGGTTCGTCGTCGAGTACACCATCGCAGGTGCTCCTGTCTGTAATGCAGCGTCAAGGGTATCCGCAGCCATGGTCACCGAGCTGATAGTCCATGCTGCTGCAAACGTCGTCCAACTGTTCGTGCAGATGGTTGTTGTCTTGCAAGCGTCCCCATCTGTTGACTCAGGGATCGAGACGTGGCTGCACGATCCGTTACAGCCATGCGGATAAGATGCCTGTCATCTCGACTGCTAGTGATACGAGGCCGTTGGGATCCAGCACGGCGTTCCGTATTACCCTCCTGAACCCACCGATTCCATATTCTGCTAACAGTCATTGGATCTCGACCAATGCGAGCAGCAATGTCGCGATACGATAAACCGCAATTGCGATAGGCTACATTCCGACGTTTATCAAAGTCGGAAACGTGATGGTACGCATTTCTCCTTCTTACACGAGGCATCACAACATCATTTCATCAGATAACGCCGGTCAACTGCTGTTTGTGTATGAGAAATCGGTTGGAAACTTTCCTCGTGTCAGCACGTTGTAGGTGGCGCGACCGGCGCCAACCTTGTGTGAATGCTCTGAAAAGCTTATCATTTTCATAACACAGCATCTTCTTCCTGTCGGTTAAAATTTGCGTCTGTAGCACGTCATCTTCTTGGTATAGCAATTTGAATGGCCAGTAGTGTAATATACTGCTATTGATAGCTTCAATCTCGACACGATCTCTTGTGCGCTGACGAGGTACTATGCAACATGTCGAAATCTTCTGATGTGACAGAAACCTGTTTTTTGCCCCGGAAGTCGAGTGTTTTCTGAGACAAAGGTGTCATCAAGAGTGGCCAGAGATTCGCTACAGCACCACTCTTGTTCTCTGTACTGTGTGTCTCTCCTAAGTGTTTTTAGGCGCATTGTCTCTGGTGTTACGGGAGACATTTTCTGATTCGTTTTAACATTGTGTGTATTCAGCATAGAGACCATTGTTTTCATGCTACGTCCAGTGTCAACGGAAAGGTTTTTTGTGTTTCCTGCTACAAAAAAAAGAATCATTTTTAAAGCGAAATCTTACATTCCCATTCGATACAGCGGTCCCATATCAGTCTAGTGCAATATTTTACTTATCCATATGTATTAACACGAAGAGTGCACCGTAATCCAGCAGTGAACGACTAGCGCTGCATGCTTGGCGGTAGCAGTCAGAGAGGGCCAGGGTGGTGCTGCCGCTGCTGGATTGCTGGTGATTCTTCGTGTTTTACCGTCTACATCTACATCTACATCTACATTTATACTCCGCAAGCCAACCAACGGTGTGTGGCGGAGGGCACTTTACGTTCCACTGTCATTACCTCCCTTTTCTGTTCTAGTCGCGTATGGTTCGCGGGAAGAACGACTGCCTGAAAGCCTCCGTGCGCGCTCGAATCTCTCTAATTTTACATTCGTGATCTCCTCGGGAGGTTTAAGTAGGGGGAAGCAATATATTCGATACCTCATCCAGAAACGCACCCTCTCGAAACCTGGACAGCAAGCTACACCGCAATGCACTCGATTGAGTTAGGACCGCTCTATCGAATAGGCATGTAAAATTCCGCTTTAAAAATAATTTTGTTTGTAACGGAAAACAAAGCAGCGCTTTCTTTCAACACTAGACGTCAATTGAAAGACGTGGCGAGTAATATTTGTTTGGGCTGACTCCAACAATGCAACGCAAAAACGAAATTGCAGATATCTGACGAAACACCAAAGAAAATGCGTGTGACGACTTTTAGGAGAGACATCTTTCTCCCACTATTTTCGCAAGTTTTTCGTTTTTTCTGAGGAGAAAGCATATTTGATATTCATATTACAGTTTTTCAAGTGTTCAATGAAGTGAAACCAGTATTACAATTATACTACTTTTTAGTTTCAAGTATCTTCAAAGTAGATATTAATTATGAAAAATTGGCCATAGTTAGATGCCAACGTTCCTATGCCCCGCCTCATATACCTCACAGTGGTTTGTATTTACAGTTCTTCTGGCCATTTATTTGAATAGGAAATAAGAGCAAAACATTATTTAACACATTTATTTTCCAGTACATGAAATTGAAATACCAACACCTAACAAAATAACTGACGCTTGTTCATTTTCCCGTTTGTCTTCAAGTTCTTTTACGGAATATAACTTTCCTTTGGTGACCACCTTAACTGTTGGTTGAATTTCACACATCATATCAGATTAAAGAATCCCTTTCTTTACGCCAAGTCCACAGTCTCCTATTTCTTCTCATGCCACTCTCTTTTGCCCCAGTTTTGCCGACTCTAATGACACTACCTGGCAGGTTTCGCTCTCATTTTTAACAGTGGCAAAATCTTTAGTTTTAGAAATAAAGTACTTCGTTTCTTTTTTTTTTCCAAGCATTTCCCTTAACACACGTCCATTTTAAATTGGACGTAGGGGCAATTTGGATTGCCATATACTCCCTTTTCATGTATTTTGTTCGTTACTTATTATGGTATAACCTTTAGTTTGTATTTAAACCAGCTATTTTAACTTGAGGTATATACGTAAATACCGTATCAGCGATGTAAAATAATTTAACAAGAACACACAGTAGATGGAAATTTAGGACCATTGCTAGTGTCGCATTTAAATTTTTGTAGCACATCGCATAATGCCAGTTTATTAAAATGTCTGTGATTGATCATTGGTAGATAATGAGAAGGACAGTATCCAGTTTACGATCACACATAAAAGTTCGCAACAAAATCAGAATTGCCTTTTTCTCTTCAAAAAAGTTCAACAGCAACTGGCGCTTTAAGTACACTGATACAGTAGCCCGCCCGGTTAGTCGTGTGGTCTAACGCACGGCTCTCAGCACTAGGAAGGTCCGCCTGGTCCCCGGCACGAATCAGCCCGGCTGGCTTGTCTCGAGGTCTGGTGAGCCGGCCAGTCTGTGGGTGGTTTTTAGGCGGTTTTCCATCTGCCTCCGCGAATGCGGGCTGGTTCCCCTTATTCCGCCTAAACTATGTCGGCGATTGATGGGGAAACAGTTTCTGCACGTACGCGTACACCACCATTACTCTACCAGGCAAACACAGGGGCTACATCCATCTGTTGTGAGACGTTCCCTGGGAGTGGAAGGGGGGGGGGGGGGGGACGGGAGGTCCACCGGGCGCCGAATCGCACAATAACCCTGAGAGTAGTTTGGTGTGGGGCGGCGGAGGGGTGAAGTGGACTGCGGTAGTCGTCGTGGGGTTGTGCGGAGACGGAGCTTCTCCGTCGTTTCTAGGCCCCAGGTTAACATTCAATACATACAATACAATACAATACTGATACAGTAAGCCGGCCGCGGTGGTCTAGCGGTTCTAGGAGCTACAGTCCGGAACCGCGCGACTGCTACGGTCGCAGGTTCGAATCCTGCCTCGGCCATGGATGTGTGTGATGTCCTTAGGTTAGTTAGGTTTAAGTAGCTCTAAGTTCTAGGGGACTGATGACCACAGATGTTAAGTCCCATAGTGCTCAGAGCCATTTGAACCATTTTTTGAACTGATACGGTAATTTGGCGGTCTCTTAGAGTGCAGTACCTTTCGCTCTCCCAAATGCAGCACAAAGGAAATGTAGATACAGGACTGTGCAACAATATAATTCGAAACTAAAATTGAAAACAGTCTTGATCGCAAAACATTTATTAAAAAATGGCAACGGCTTTCGGCAAATAGCGACCACACATGAACCATTCGTCGCTGCCACCTGCCACCATCGTGCCAGTGGTCTGAAGATGGACCCTATTCGATCGAAATCGGTTGCCATTTTTTAATAAATGTTTTATTTCGACAAAGTCTATATTTAATTTTAATTTTAAAATCATCCCCTTAAGGTTGAAATTTTATCTCCATAGAAACCGCGTCTAAAAGTTATTAAATGTAATTGGAGACTGGAACCTTGCAGCATAGTTACGTGTCCGGATCATAGTTATGGGAAATTAAGTTAAATGAACTATATGACCGGATGGGGTGAGCAGAGATCTGTGACTGTTTGCTGAAGACATGGAAAAGTGTCGCCATTGGGTGACTCTAGGAGGATGCATGATGGCTAGACAAGAATTTATATACCCAGCAATAAATAAACCAACAACTGCAGTTTCATCTCTGATGAACTCCATAGGCAACCGGTTTTGGCATTCCATTATGCCATCATCATGCCATTTATGGTAACATAGCAACTGAACTTTTATTGCCAGGTTATACTGCCAGACGAACTGTTACGCTAAAGCGAACCAATATCCGCGCTAGCGTATGTAGCATGGCTATACACTCGTAAAAATGTGAGCGCTCAGACTGTTTATTGACTACGCCAAGGCCTTTGACTGCGTCGATCACAACAAATTATGGAACGTACTGAAAAACATGGGTGTACCAGATCACCTCATTCATCTGATACGGAGTTTATACCTTGACCAAGAAGCCACGGTGAGAACTATGTATGGAACAACGAAATGGATAAAGATTCAGAAAGGGGTCCGGCAAGGCTGCATACTGTCACCGTACTTATTCAATCTGTATGCAGAACATGTCATGAGGAATGCGAGGCTAGATGAAGGAGAAACAGGAATTAAAATAGCTGGAATAAATGTAAACAACCTCAGGTACGCGGATGATACGATCCTGTTGGCAGAAAGTGTAGAAGAATTGAGAACACTCTTATTGAAGGTGAAAGACGAAAGTGAAAAGGCTGGTCTTATGCTGAATGTGAAGAAAACGGAAATTATGGCAACTACACCTACCAATTCGTGGAATATAGCAGGAGAAACCATGGAGGTAGTGACCACATTCAGTTATCTCGGTTCCCAGATCTCTGCTGACGGTGACTGCAGCCATGAAATCCGGAGACGCCTGTTGCTCGGTAGACAGGCGATGTCAAACCTTGACAAGGTTATAAGGTCCAGAGATATAACACTAGCAACAAAGATCCGTATTGTGAGGGCTATGGTCTTTCCAGTTGTGATGTATGGATGTGAGACCTGGACCATTAGAAAGGCTGAACGGCGAAGAATTGACTCCTTCGAATTGTGGTGTTGGAGGAAACTTCTTAGAGTTCCATGGACTGCAAAGAGAACCAACAGATCAATATTGGAGCAAATTAAACCAGATTTCTCCCTGGAAGGTCTAATCTTAAAACAAAAGCTGACCTACTTAGGACACACAATGCGAAGGCATGCCTCGCTGGAAAAAACATTAATGCTGGGGAAGATTGAAGGAACTAGAAGAAGAGGACGTCAGAGGATGAGATGGATCGATGGCATCACAGAAGCAATGTGTTCCAACCTGGAAGGTCTACGGGAAAAAGTGCAAGACAGGAAAAAGTGGCGTGATTTGGGTCATAGGGTCACGAAGAGTCGGAACCGAGTAAACGAATAGAGAGAGAGAGAGTCGTGTAACATACGCTGATGCGGATACTGGTTCTTTTATACACGAAAAGCTCATTCACTGTGTTAGCATGGAGGGCCTGATGATGGCTTAATGGAAGGCCGAAACCGGTTGCCTCTGAAACAAATCAGAGATGAAAGAAGATGTTGGTTCATTTATTGTTGGTTATACATTGCTATATTTTCTGCTAGTAAGGATGAATGAAGTGAAAGCACAGAATTTGGGTAGATGGACGTCAGCTTCCATGCAGTAATCTAGGTTAATACAGACGACCAGGTAAACGAATGATGTAATGTTTGAGTACAGTATTAGTGATGAGCTGCTTAACACAGTCACTTCGATTAAATATCTACGCATACCAGTGAAACGCGACGTGAAATGGAACGAGGAGGCCATCCACTGTGGCCGAGCAGTTCTAGGATCTTCAGTCCGGAACCACCCGGCTGCTACAGTCGCAAGTTCGAATCCTGCCTCGGGCATGGATGTGTGTGATGACATTAGGTTAGTTAAAGTAGTTCTAAGTCTAGGGAACTGATGACCTCAAATGTTAAGTCGCATAGTGCTTAGAGCCATTTGAACCATTGTTTTTGGAATGAGAACACAATGTTGATTGCACAAAAGGCAAATGATTTGCTACGGTTTACTGGGAGAGTTCTGGAAATTGTAGGTCGTATTTAACGGAGACAGCGATCAGAACACCAGTGTGACAAATTTTGGAGTACTGTTCGAGTGTTTGGGACGGATATCTGGTCGGAGGAAAGCATGGAAGCGATTCAGAGGCCTACTGCTACATTAGTTACAGTGGGTTCGAAAACACGCGCGTATTGGGGAAACGCTCAGTGAACTGAAATGGCAATCCCTGGAGGAAAGACACCTTTTTCGCGCGAAACTCTACCGAGAAAATTTAGAGAACCGGTATGTGCCATAGACTGCAGAACCAACGGAGATCTTGCGTAAGGACCGCGAAGACAAGCGAAATCAAGGCTCGTACGGAAGCATGCAGGCAGTGTCCCTCGCTGCATTTGCGAATGGATGAGAATAAGAAAAGACAAGTAACAGTACGAGGTATTCTCTGCCATGCACCGTATGGAAACTTGCAGTGTTGATGTAAATGTAGATGATAACTTACTAGAAAATCAAAGTTGGTAATAATACGATTTGTGTGATCTCTAACTGAAATACACTGTGGGCCGTTAAAGTTCCAATTGTAGGAAGGCAGAACGCAACGAAAGTTCAAGTGGCATGAACCGCCTTGACATACCTCAATTTACGAATTATTATGGTTTAAACGCAAACTCTGGAAGTAGATGGGAATATATAACGAAATAATAAGCAGCGAGTGTCTTATCAAAAACCACATTTGAATGTTTCTTCGTGGAAAGCTAGCTTTATGTGTAGCATTAGGAGGATATACAGAGTGTGGAAAAAAAAGCACCAAAACCACAACATATTGGCCAACCTAAAACGGTGTAGGAAAACTACTGGTATTCAGAACTGCTTCCAGTAGTCTAGAAATGATTAAACACAGGGCCTACATGGTTTTCAAGGGACCCTTACACCATTCTGCCTGCAAACTTGCGGCAAGTTCAGGTGGATAGTGGTCACACACCATCTTCTCCAATGTAAACCACAAATGCTCAATGATATTGAGATCTGGTAAATGTAATGGCCAGGGGAGATTCGACATTTCATTCTCGTCCTCACGTAACCAGTCCTACATGGTGCGAGCTGTGTGAATAGGGACCCTGACGTCTTGTAACGCAACATCACCCTCAGGGGACAAACACTGTAACATGGGATGGACCTGATCAGCCAGAATGGTCACAAAGTCCTGGAGGGTAATGCGAACTTGCAGAGTAACCATGAGGCCCACGGAATACCCTAGACCTGTTCAGCTACTGGGACGTAACGTCCGAACAGTGTCATACGACCAAATGACTTTCTTCCGCTGCTCCTTTCGCACCACGATTTTCTATTATGGGCATCTGCATCGTTGATGAGTGATTTCGGAATTGCAGCTCGCCCTGTTTCTGGAGGTCCGTTCGTGTTGTTTCGGTGCTGACAGCTCGCGAGTGTGACTTTTTCAGCTGTCGTCCTCTTATTTTTCGTCACAATCTTCTTCAATGATAGTCTTTCACGATCATTCAACAGACAATTTCGTTTCAGTTGTGACTCAGCGGACGCTATTTCTCCACTTTCCCTGTATGCACTATAAATCTTCTTTGAAACACAGAACGCTTCGGCTACCCTGTTTACGGACGCACCCGCGTTCGAACTCTTTTTAGCTCCGACATACGGGTAATGCTCTCTCATCTACACACGACTGACGCTTGCCAGGTATTGAGGACACTGCACGGGAGCCATTCGTGGCCAAATAGAACAGCGCAACCCGCAGGTTTACCTAGCATCTACATTTATGTTCAAGCGTGCTTTTCTCGTGGTGCATCTACCAGCACTTGTTTACTTATTTATTTATTGTTCCGTGGGACCACATTAAGGAGAAGTCTCCATGGTCATGGAACGAGTCAATACATGAAATTATAACACGATTGTAGAAATAGATAAAATGAAATATAAAAACATATTCGGGCGACAAGTCGTAAGTTTAAATAAAGAAAATCAACAATGTAACACTAGAATTTGCTTAATTTTTTAGCTCTTCCAGGAGCTCCTCGACAGAATAGAAGGAGTGAGACATGAGGAAACTTTTCAGTTTCGACTTAAAAGTGTTTGGGCTACTGCTAAGATTTTTGAGTTCTTGTGGTAGCTTATTGAAAATGGATGCAGCAGAATACTGCACTCCTTTCAAGGAAGTGCATTCCACATGCAGATTTGATTTCTGCCTAGTATTAACTGAGTGAAAGCTGCTAACTCTTGGGAATAAACTAATATTGCTAACAACAAACGACATTAAAGAAAATATATACTGTGAGGGCAATGTCAAAATTCCCAGACTATTGAATAGGGGTCGACAAGAGATTTTCGAACTTACACCACACATAGCTCGAACAGCTCGTTTTTGAGCCAAAAATACCCTTTTTGAATCAGAAGAATTATCCCAAAAAATAATACCATATGACAAAAGCGTATGAAAATATGCGAAGTAGACTACTTTTCGTGTTGAAATGTCACTTATTTCAGATACTGTTCTAACGGTAAATGAAGCAGCATTTAGTTTCTGAACAAGATCCTGAACATGGGCTTTCCACAACAGCTCACTATCTATCCGAACGCCTAGGAACTTGAACTGTTCCGTCTCGCTTATAATATGCCCATTCTGTCTGATCAAAATATCAGTTCTTGTTGAATTGTGAGTTAGAAACTGTAAAAACTGAGTCTTACTGTGATTTGGCATCAAATATTTTCCACAAGCCACGAACTTATTTAACTACATTATTTGATAATGTTTCAATATTACACACAAGATCCTTCGCTACCAAGCTGGTGTCATCAGCAAACAGAAATATTTTTGAATCACCTGTAATACTAGAAGGCATATCATTTATATAAATAAGAAACAGCGGTGGCCCCAGCACCGATCCTTGGGGAACGCCCCACTTAACAGTGCTCCATTGGGACTGAACATCACTACCACTCTCAATATTACGGAGAATTACCTTCTGCTTTCTGTTCTTAAAGTAAGAGGCGAACCAACTGTAAGCTACTCCCCTTACTCCATAATGGTCCAACTTCTGCAGTAATATTTTCGTTAAATCAAAGAAAACACCTAACGTTCGCAACCTTTTATTTAATCCGTCCGAAACCTCACAGAGAAAAGAGAATATAGCATTTTCAGTTGTTAAGCCATTTCTAAAACCAAACTGTATATTTGACAGCAAATTATGTGAATTTAAATGCTCCAGTAACCTAGTATACACAACACTCTCGATAACTTTAGCAAACACCGATGGCATAGAAATAGGTCTATAATTGTCAACATTATCCCTGTCTCCCTTTTTATAAAGTGGCTTCACTACCGAGTACTTTAATCGGACAGGAAACCGACCACTCCTAAAGGAAAAGTTACAGATATGGCTAAGTACTGGGCTAACATACATAGAACAATACTTCAGTATTCTGCTAGATACCCCGTCATATCCATGAGAGTTCTTGGTCTTTAGTGATTTAATTATTAACTCAGTCTCCCTCTTGTCAGTATCATGGAGGAGCATTTCAGGTAACAGTCTCGGAACACTTTTTTCTACGAGCGTTATATGATACCCTGTTGGGACTAGATTTCTATTTAGTTCACCTGCTATATTCAGAAAGTGATTATTAAATACTGTACATATATGCGACTTATCAGTAACACGGACATTACCAGTACGCACTGATTCTATATCCTCGACCTGTCTCTGCAGACCAGCCACTTCCTTTACGACTGACCATATGGTTTTAATTTTATCCTGAGACTTAGCTATCCTATCTGCATACCACATACTTTTTGCCTTCCTATTAACTTTTTAAGCACCTTACAATACTGTTTGTAATGGGCTGCTGCATTTAGATTGTGACTGTTTCTAACGTTTTGATATAATTGCCACTTTGTTCTACAAGATATTCTTATCCCTTTAGTCAGCCACCCAGGCTGCCTGTTTGTGCTAGTACCCTGTTTTGAACGTTCTAACGGAAAGCAACTTTCAAACAACACGAGAAAAGTCTTGAGGAAAGCATTATATTTATCGTCTACTGTATCAGCACTATAAACATCTTGCCACTCTTGTTCCCTGATAAGGTTTACAAAGGTCTCTACAGCAACTAGATCAGCTTTCCTAAAAAGTTTATAACTATATTTAACATGTGTTGCAGCATAAAAATGTTTTAGAGTTAAAATTTTTGCTAACAGAATGCTCTTCTAGTAATGAGGAATGAACAAAAATATTGTCTATGGTTGTTCTACTGTTCCTTTGCACTCTCGTTGGAAAGAATACGTTCTGCATAAGATTATGTGAATTAAGGAGGTCTACCAGCGTCCTTTTCCTTGCACAATCACTTATACAATTAACATTGAAGTCACCACATGTAACTAACTTTTTGTATTTCCTATAAAGTGAACCAAGAACTTCCTCTAGATTTAGCAAAAATGTTGTGAAATCGGAGTCTGGGGATCTATAAATAACAACAGTAAGAAGTTTAGCTCCACTAAATTTAAATACACCTGCACAACATTCAAACAGCTTTTCAGTGCAGTACTTTGAAACATCAATTGACTCAAATGGGATACCGTTTTTCACATACATGCATACTCCCCCACACCGCAAAGAGCTCCTAGAAAAGCTGCCAGCCAACCTGTATCCTGGTAAAGGAAGCCTCTGAATTATCTCCTTAGTTAAGAAGTGTTCAGATATACCAATAATTTCAGAGTCAACATCTATAAGCAGTTCACTAACTTTATCTCTAATACCTTGTACACTTTGATGAAATATACTAATTCCCTCATTAATCGGATACCTAAGCTTTGTCGAAAGTGGTTTCTTTGTTAGAGAGACTTCCCTTAAGCAGGAATACCTATCAGCTTTCAATCTAAAAAAGGTACAGCTCTAACACCCACAACTACCGGAATTTTCCCATGAGTGATCCCACCACCCACACCTATGCTGTCACCTACATATAACCTTTGCCCACCTCCCCTTCCCATACCTGTTGAGGTGCAGGCCATGTCTAGTGAAACCCGTCCTGCTGATAGACTCCACCGACACCACTGAAATGTGACCCATGCTTTCTGTCATCAGCGCACCACCAAATCTCATGTTATTACGCCTGACGGCTGTATCAAGATGAGGCCGATCGTGACGCTGAAACAGTTCCACGAAATGCACATTCGTGTTGCCAGTCTGAGTGGCTATCTTTTCCAGGTCACCATCTATGTCATACTCCCCATCCCTATCAATACTCTTACCAGCCCCACCCACAATCACTACCTGATCCTCTTTAGTAAACTCCCTACATAACCCCCCTATGTTAAAAGTCACCTGAGCCAATCCTGCATTAGGCTTCACAATGCTGGTGATCTGGTACTCACTCCCCAACACTTCCTGCAACTGCTGGACTACACCTCTACCATGAGAACTACCTAACAGCAGAACCTTCTTCTTTCTCTTACACTTTGCAACTGTCCTAGCCACCGTAACTGCTGAGGTCTGCTGCATACTTCCTACATCTACAGCTACTAGAGATTCCTCTCCACTAGACTCTGAAAGTTGGTCATATCTATTACAAACACCAATAGTAAAACTATCTGAAAATCTCCTTCTCATAGGAGATCTCTTGCCAACAGCCAGCTCCCATTCCCCAACCCCTTTCTCCCTCCTCATCCTGTTTAGCTCCTCCTGTGCGTTTTTCAACTGCACCTGAAGGGCACAGATCTTACGCTCTTGCTCCTCTATCAACTTACTCTTGCTACATAACCTGCAGTTCCAGGAGAGGATCTCAGCAGAATGCCCACTGGCTTCCCCACTGCATTCCCCCCCAGTGAAACTATTTCGAACAAGTCTCACACCGCAATCCTCTACTCACGAACCTACGGCAAAGCCCACACTTCTCACTCATGGTAAAATTTTACAGTTATTGAAACAAGAAAACAACTTTATCTATGTTCCGCTACTACAACAAGAAGATGTTAAAAACTGACTACAATAATAACAAACTTGCTCTACAAGGGAAGAAACTACTATTATAGACAGTATTAATCAACAAAAAATGAGAATATAACAAAATACTAACACAGAAAGAAAATTAAACGTCTAATGACACAGTAACGAAACTGAAAGCACTTCGCAAAAATTTCTTCTGAAATTATTTCACCAGAAAACACCAAGAACACCGGTTGAAGACTACTAAAGTGCCTAAATAAACTACTATACACAAACAATTAATTAGTACTTAGCTTTCTGATGCGCCGCTACAGCTGCAACTGGTCAGCGCGGAATGTAAACACGGGTAAGATGTTAAGTTGCTCGATACGAAACACTCCAAATATCAGGTCACAACACAAGAAAGGCAGAGGTGAATGAAGAAACCACTAATAAGTCACTTATATAGTAAATACTATCACAAAAACCGTTAAAATACGTATCTGAAACCTAAAAATATATGAAAGAGAGCGATCTCACACGCAGTCAGGCGCTTATGACCAACTCTCGACCCCTGGTTTACATCTGCGAATGTTCGAATGAAATCGCAACGCTGCTCTAGATGCTATGACGACCATATTAAATGCCTTCCAGGGTCTCAACACCAGCATGGAGAGACATATTGTTCGCCCCTGCGTATTGCGTCTCACAGTGCCACTGGACTTGCATTCGGGAGAACGAGTGTTTAAATCCCTGTCCAACCATCCCATTTAGGCTTTCCTTGGTTTCCTTAAATCGCTCCAGACAAGGAAGGTTGCTCTGAAATCCAAGGACGAATTCCTTCCCCCTTTGAAACAATCGTGGTATGCGCTCCGTCCCTGTTGTAATACCCTCGTTGTCGTAGAATGTTAAACCTAGATCTTCCATTCCACATTTTTCGTACAGGTGATTCATTGAAGGATTTTTTCTATCAATTTAAGTTCCCACACGGAGAGTGCGAAGTCTGGAGCACCACAGAGTGTCAGCAAGGTGATTGTGGTCTCCGTTGACCCGCCAGTAGTGAAAGGCGCACTGACATCGATACACCCAGCGACAACGCTGGTCATTCGAGTGACATCACATCAACATTTCAGACGAATCACAATGAACGTATCCGTGTGTGGAGACTCCTAGAGTAACGAACGGTGCCAGACTGCATTTGTCATTAGCATACCGGTCAGGCATGTTATACGGTGGTATGGGGGCGGCGTTGGCTAGACAGCACAGTCCTGCGGCTGTGCCCTGTCTGTGAGGTACCCGCATTGGAATCTTTTATTAAGACAACCAATGCCATGTGTTACCTGTGCTGCCTCTAACTACCTCGACAGAGAGGGTGTTCGATTGTTGGCCGAGCAAGCACCTTCTCCCGACCTCTCACCTACTGACAAGGGAACCTCCCCGTCGCACCCCCCTCAGATTTATAAGTTGGCATAGTGGATACGCCTTGAAAAACTGAACACAGATCAATCGAGAAAACAGGAAGAAGTTTTGTCGAACCATGAAAAAAATAAGCAAAATATACAAATTGAGTAGTCGATGTGTAACATAAGCCACATCAAGGACAATGTAATCTGAGGAGCGCCGTAGTCTCGTGGTTAGCGTAAGCAACTGCGGTACTAGGGGACCTCGATTCAAGTCTTCCCTCGAGTAAAAATTTTAACTTTCTTATTTTCTAGCAATCAAAGTTCAGGCACTCACACAATCAACTTCGCTCTCGAAAATTGCAGTTCAGATTTGCTTGGACATATGCAGGATTTGACGGTCTACACACGGAAAAAATTGGAAAACGTTAAAAACATATGTTTTGACAGAGCACAGGGAAAACTGTGTGACTGTGAAACTGTTGCATTCATTTGTTGCAGTTTATGTGACAAACTCTTATGTTTTCATCACTTTTTTGGGAGTTATTATCACATCCACAAGAAAACCTAAATCGGGCAAGGTAGAAGAATCTTTTTACCCATTCGCCAAGTGTACAAGTTAGGTGGGTCGACAACATATTCCTGTCATGTGACGCACATGCCGTCACCAGTGTCGTATAGAATATATCAGACGTGTTTTCCTGTGGACGAATCGGTTGACCTATGACCTTGCGATCAAATGTTTTCGGTTCCCATTGGAGAGGAACGTACTTTCGTCTATTAATCGCACGGTTTTGCGGTGCGGTCGCAAAACACAGACAATAAACTTATTACTGTGAACAGAGACGTCAATGAACGAACTGACAGGTCATAACTTTGCGAAAATAAATAAAGTAAAATTTTTACCCGAGGGTAGACTTGAACCAAGGACCTCTCTTTTCGCAGTTGTTCACACTAACCACGGACCACGGCGCTCCTAAGCTGACACTATGCTCGATGTTGCTTATCTTGTATATGGACTACTCAGTTTGTATATTTTACTTATTTTTTCTGTAGTTCCACACAATTTCTTCCTGTTTTCTCGATTGATCTGTGTTCAGTTTTTCAAGGCCTGTCCACTGTGCCAACTTATAACTAAATCTGAGGGGGGTGCGATGGGGAGGTTCCCTTGTGAGAACACCAGGTCACGCCTTCCTGAGAGACTGGAACGCCACCAGTGGCCAACAACTACCATTATAGCGTACCCTAACATGCCTTGCAAGCTCTAGTTTTATTCAGTGACCAGATGGATTATGGCTGTCTTGGCTGTCAAACGTGGTTGCTGTATACACTACATTTCACATCTTGTATACCCGCAAATCACCTTCACATTTTACTACAGAACATGTTAGGGGTGCCGGCCGGTGTGGCCGAGCCGTTCTAGGCGCTTCAGGTTGGAGGAGTGTTCTAGGGGACTGATGACCTCAGATGATCTAGGGGACTGATGACCTCAGATGTGAAGTCCCACAGTGCTCAGTCTTCAACCCCACTAGGAAACATGGCGAATGGCCCGTTGTCTTGATCATCTGTAGCGCTATGCTCGGGAAGGGAATGCGTTCCTGGCCCGAGTGGTGTCATCATTTCGGACCAGAATCAAAGCAACAAGGTCTCCAGTGGAAGCATCCAGGGTGACCAACAGCAAAAAAAGCCAAGACCATTCACACGAGTGCAGGAAAGGTTGTGCTGTCGTTCTTCTGTGACCCAGAGGGCACCCTTCCTGTAGCATTGGACAACAATGACCAGCGTTACTCGCAAACCTTGATCACCCTTCCCGAAACGATCAAATCAAAACGACAATGCAATCTCATCCATGGTGTCACTCTGCTCAAAAATGCAAGGCCTCATACGGCCAACACAGTCGCGGCACTACTGCAGAAATTCAAATGGCAGGTTCTCGGCCACCCTTCATACAGGCCGGACCTCTCTCCCTGTGATTGCCCCATTTTCGGCCCCCTTAAAATGGCTCTGAGGGCAAACGATTCACCTCAGACGACGACGTCCAGCTGTACGTGCGCAACTCGTTAACATCGCAGCCCCGGGAATTTTATGAGACAGCCATTCACCGCGTTGTGTCACAGTGGGACAAGTGTGTCAACAGCCAGGATCAATACTTCTAACATACAGGCACTGGTTTCAGTAATTATGCCGCGAGCACGATTCTTTTTAAACGCCCCTTATACACTCCTGGAAATGGAAAAAAGAACACATTGACACCGGTGTGTCAGACCCACCATACTTGCTCCGGACACTGCGAGAGGGCTGTACAAGCAATGATCACACGCACGGCACAGCGGACACACCAGGAACCGTGGTGTTGGCCGTCGAATGGCGCTAGCTGCGCAGCATTTGTGCACCGCCGCCGTCAGTGTCAGCCAGTTTGCCGTGGCATACGGAGCTCCATCGCAGTCTTTAACACTGGTAGCATGCCGCGACAGCGTGGACGTGAACCGTATGTGCAGTTGACGGACTTTGAGCGAGGGCGTATAGTGGGCATGTGGGAGGCCGGGTGGACGTACCGCCGAATTGCTCAACACGTGGGGCGTGAGGTCTCCACAGTACATCGATGTTGTCGCCAGTGGTCGGCGGAAGGTGCACGTGCCCGTCGACCTGGGACCGGACCGCAGCGACGCACGGATGCACGCCAAGACCGTAGGATCCTACGCAGTGCCGTAGGGGACCGCACCGCCACTTCCCAGCAAATTAGGGACACTGTTGCTCCTGGGGTATCGGCGAGGACCATTCGCAACCGTCTCCATGAAGCTGGGCTACGGTCCCGCACACCGTTAGGCCGTCTTCCGCTCACGCCCCAACATCGTGCAGCCCGCCTCCAGTGGTGTCGCGACAGGCGTGAATGGAGGGACGAATGGAGACGTGTCGTCTTCAGCGATGAGAGTCGCTTCTGCCTTGGTGCCAATGATGGTCGTATGCGTGTTTGGCGCCGTGCAGGTGAGCGCCACAATCAGGACTGCATACGACCGAGGCACACAGGGCCAACACCCGGCATCATGGTGTGGGGAGCGATCTCCTACACTGGCCGTACACCACTGGTGATCGTCGAGGGGACACTGAATAGTGCATGGTACATCCAAACCGTCATCGAACCCATCGTTCTACCATTCCTAGACCGGCAAGGGAACTTGCTGTTCCAACAGGACAATGCACGTCCGCATGTATCCCGTGCCACCCAACGTGCTCTAGAAGGTGTAAGTCAACTACCCTGGCCAGCAAGATCTCCGGGTCTGTCCCCCATTGAGCATGTTTGGGACTGGATGAAGCGTCGTCTCACGCGGTCTGCACGTCCAGCACGAACGCTGGTCCAACTGAGGCGCCAGGTGGAAATGGCATGGCAAGCCGTTCCACAGGACTACATCCAGCATCTCTACGATCGTCTCCATTGGAGAATAGCAGCCTGCATTGCTGCGAAAGGTGGATATACACTGTACTAGTGCCGACATTGTGCATGCTCTGTTGCCTGTGTCTATGTGCCTGTGGTTCTGTCAGTGTGATCATGTGATGTATCTGACCCCAGGAATGTGTCAATAAAGTTTCCCCTTCCTGGGACAATGAATTGACGGTGTTCTTATTTCAATTTCCAGGAGTGTATGTGGTGTCGTCCAGCAGGACGCGTAGGAAAAGTAACACCAGATCTGCGGAGTGCAGAAGAAAAGAAAGCCTACCTATGAATAACTGCTTTGTAGATCTCGCGTGCATGAATTGGCAGAGGGTGAGGTCCTGCGTTCAAACCCCACTGATGACAACTTTTTTTAACTATTTATGCATGAAACTGTTGTATGGGAGAGCATTTTCCTGAAATGTAAAAGGATTTTTCAGAGTTTGTAGCAGTTTCTTTTGGCAGTCTGCTTTCGCTTCATTAACTGCAAGCAGCAAACCTGTAGAGTACATTTGTATAGACAGGAGTGGTGTTCTGTCGCATATGTGCGATAGAAAACACACCAGTCGTGATAAAGCAGCTAGTGCATTTCTAGTTCCACAGAATAGAGGTAATAGACTGAGGTAATAGACTGAGGTAATAGACTTGGCGCGCCGCCAGGCGAACGCTCGTCTTGATTATTCCTCGCACCTCGCCTAGTGGCTTCGCAGATTATATATACTTACCTGGTAAAGAGATAGTTTTATTTTTATCTATGAAAGCAACTAGATATTAATTAACAATTGTAATTACATAATAACCGTATTGGTTTACCGTATTTTCAGTTGTGTAATAAATTCAATGTAAATAAACTCTATCTAGTGATTATCACGTTCAATCATGTTTTCAGGGCGAGAATTCATTTGCCATGGCTCCTAAAAAATTCTACAGTTATCCTCTAATTGTTATAAAACAGGGGCGATTTTTGCATAAAAATGGAAAAGGGACGTGGAAGAACTTGCAGTCTGCTTCCTAAAAGTATTGTAAACCACGAAGATGAGGAGGAGCTGATTATGTTCTCAGGAGCTCTTAGAAATTTTTTGAACAGTTACTATTTTTTTAGTACAATGACCTCAGAACAGAGTTTCTAGTATTTTAGAAAGTGGAAGTTAATCAGCAACAGGTGAAACTGCTGAACTGTCTCAAAACGTTCAATCTCCGGGGCTGCTAGACGTTCCTCACAGTTAACATACCGCAGCCAGAGAGGCGTCCAGTTCTAGGACCTTGAGCGAAAGAAAAGAAAAAAATACTACACCAAGAAATTCACAGAAACGGAAATGACGATTTTCTGTTCTTTTAGAGTTTGTTGCCTAGTATGGGCCGGCCGGGGTGACCGAGCGGTTCTAGGCGCTACAGCCTGGAACCGCGCGACCGCTACGGTGGCAGGTTTGAATCGTGCCTCGGGTATGGATGTGTGTAATGTCCTTGGGTTAGTTCAGTTTACGTAGTTCTAAGTTCTAGGGGACTGATTACCTCAGATGTTAAGCCCCATAGTGCGCAAAACCATTCGATCCTTGTATGGCTGTAACAGCACCTTTGCAAAAACTTACACTGCGAAGGATAATTCTAAATCAGTTACCGCAAAACCTCCGTCGGTTGCTAGGCAGGACTGATAGAAGAGAAAGAGAGGCAGAGAGAGTGAGAGAGAATGAGTGAGGGGGAGAGAGAGAGAGATAGAGAGAGAGAGAGAGAAGATTCAACGAAGAGCGGCGCCTTTGGTCAGGGGATCGCCTAGTCGGCAAGAGAGCTCAACAAACTCCACTGGCAGACGTTACAAGAGAGGCGCTGAGCATCACGGTAACGTTTACTATTGAAATTTCGAGAGAGCATTTTCCGGCAAGAGTGGGACGAGATATTACTTCCTCCCGCTTACATGTGGGTAATGACCATGACGAGAAAATTCGAGAAATTAGAGCTAATGCAGAGGCTTACGGAGAGGTGTTCTTCCCATGCGCTATTTGCAAGTGGAATACAGAAGGGAGGAGGGGTGCGATCAGTTAGAGGTGCCAGAAGTAGCTATCGCCACAGACCACGAGGTGGATTGTGGAGCATGGTGGAGAAGTAGATGAAGAAGATGGCATTTACCAGCCGCCGTCACTCATGTAGCGGCCTCTGTGGCAGAGCGGCTCTAGCCGCTTCAGTGCGGAAGCGCGTTGCTGCTACGGTCGCAGGTTCGAATCCTGCCTCTGGCATGGATGTGTGTGATGTCCTTAGGTTAGTAAGGTTTAAGTAGTTCTAAGTCTAGGGGACTCATGACCTCAGAGGTTGTCCCATAGTGCTTAGAGCCATCTGAACCATTTGAACACTCATGTATCAAACAATAGTACCCAATATCAGCTATCACAGGTAGAAGTACAGTGGCTTAACTGAAACCGACGATGCTACTTCAACTGGCGTTGTGCTGTCGCTGCCTCTCATACCATTCCCCACATAAGTGCATCTTCGAGTCAGTTTTTCTTACGCTGTCTTCAGTCTCCGTAGAGAGATTTTCTTACTAACACAGGTTAAATGAATGTATTGAATCTGTATTTATTAACCTCAATGTTACCACTGGACGCTCCTTAGGGGATATACTACATCTGTAATTAGTATTTTTATTTTGCAGTTTTTCTGCAGTAGCCGTGATAAGGATATCGAATTATTATACGGTCAATCGTAAACAAATGAAAAAATTGTCTTGAAACTCCCAAAATTATTTCTGCGACATGTTGAATTCACCACGCCCACTTCTCTCACAATTAGTTCTGTGTATCCAGCATGATGGTAGTTTCCGTGGCAGTTCATGTTTCAAAGAAGCACCTCTAAAGACGACGTCGATTTTGATCCGATGACGCTGTATGCTTCCTGGGTCACATTAGTTATACTAATAATGAGATCAACGTCGTCCGTCAACTGATAACGTAGTCGCACAGCTGTAAGAGCGCCATCTGTGTGTAGCCTTTGATATAGAATGTCAGAAGGCTCAGTGTGGTGCGAAAGTGTGAAGCAAGTAAGTAACCATGCCACAGTGACGCACTCGTGCTTCATACAGCCAACTGAGCGATGTTGAAAGGGGCCACATTTTGACCTTCAGAGTGGCGGGATGGCTCTTTCGGAATACTCCCACACAAAATGGACGTGTTTTCGTCAGTTGTGCAACGATGCTGATATCAGTGGTCACGTGAACATTCTCACACCCGTAGACAAGATTCTGGACGTCGACGTACGACAGACGCCCGTCGGGATTGTCGATTGAAAGGGCAGCAGTGGCAGATCGCACATTTGGCATAGCACACGTACGAGGTGCGGCTAGAAAAACACCGGACTGATGCTGGAAAAAACATTTATTTACAATTATTTACAATTTCATGTTATCTCCTTCAATTTACTCTCCTCCTCGGACTCTAAACCGCTCCATACGAATTTTCCACTGTTCATAGCAATGCTGCAGTTCATTTTCGGTAAGTCCATACATTACTTCCGTCGCTTTTTCTTTTACTGCTTCAACAGTCTCAAATCTAGTTCCTTTCAAAGCTGACTTGACTTTAGGGAAAAGAAAAAAGTCACAGGGGGCCAAATCAGGTGAGTAGGGTGGATGATCTAAGATGGGAATGTTGTGTTTTGCCAAAAACGTCTTCACTGACAACGCACTGTGAGCTGGGGCATTGTCTTGGTGAAGGATCCATGACTTTTTTCTCCACAAATCGTTCCGTTTTCTCCGTACTCGCTCACGTAGGGTAGCCAATGTAGTAATGCTGATTCACTGTTTGTCCCTCTGGTACCCAATGAATGTGCACAATCCCTTTGATGTCAAAAAAAAAAAAACTATCATCATTGCCTTGAATTTCGATTTTGACATTCGTGCTTTTTTTTTGTCGTGGAGAACCAGGAGTTTTCCAATGCATCGATTGGCGTTTAGTTTCGGGATCGTAAGTAAAAAACCACGATTCATCGCAAGTAATAACATTTTGTAAGAAGGTGGGATCACTTTCAATGTTTTCCAGGATGTCAGAACAAATCATTCTTCGGCGTTCCTTCTGTTCAATTGTGAGACACTTTGGAACCATTTTTGGACACACTTTGTTCATGTTGAAACTTTCATGAAGAATGTGCCTAACACTTTCCTTGTCAACTCCTGTTAACTCAGACACTGCTCTGATTGTTAAACGGGGATCTTGTCGAACAAGTTTACCGATTTTTTCAATGTTTGCTTCAGTTTTTGCTGACAATGGTCTGCCAGTGCGAGTGTCATCACTGGTGTCTTTGCGGCCATCTATAAATCGTTTAAACCACTCAAACACTTGTGTTCGCGATAAACAATCATCGCCGTACACTTGTTGTAACATTACAAACGTTTCACTTGCAGATTCTCCTAGTTTGAAACTAAATTTGATGTTAACACGCTGTTCTTTCTGTACACTCAACGTTTTCCGACGCACAGACAAAACGTCAACTAATTAAAACAGACGCCACGGGCAGACTGAGTGCAGGAGGCAGATGAAGCTCGAGCAGTAGGCGGAGCGAGAGTCACGTGACAGGCCACGCGACTTTCAGCCTTATTGCATTCGTTTTATTGTTTCACCAGTACTAGTCCGGTTTTTTTCTAGCCACACCTCGTAAGTAGGCTTGTGAGTCCAGGCGCGTCAACACGGTTGCGAAATGGTTGTTAGCAGTGGGACTGCGGGCACGCACACCTCTAGCCTGTCCTCCACTCACGCCACGGCATCCACGCGCACGGCTAGTCTGGTGCTGTCAGAGGATCACTTCGAAGATAGAATAGGTGCACCGTCTTCAGTGATGAAAGCAGAGTTCGCCTCCGCGCATGTGATGGCCTTTTGCGCGTACTCTCGTAGACCTCTTGAGGGCTGTCTCGTAGACTGTATTCGTCCAAGACACACTCCGTTCTGGTCTGGGGTGTCACAAAGTATAGATCTCCTGCTCCTTTAGTATTTCTCGATGAGATGCCAAACAGTGATTTGTACCTGCAGAATGTTGTTAAGGCCCGTCCACACGCAACGATCTGTCTGTGCAAATATCTCCGTACATCACATCTGCGCGGACAGATCGTTGCGTGTGGACAGAAGATTTGCACCAACCTGAGATGTGTGCAAACCTGGAAGTTGGAGGTTTGAGCAAAACCTCTCAAATCTGTGGGTTCAAACCACATCTGCGCAGACAAGTTGGAGCGTGTGGACAGGAGATCGCCGCAAATCTGGCGAGAAACAGCTGTTCGCTCAGTCTATTGTTTTTATTCGTGCGCACAGGGCATTAAAATGGCTGATACTCGTCAGTCTTCTCGAGAGTTTGTAAGTGAATTCATTGGAATATATAGAAACCTCTAATTGAAAATGCTCTAATTGAAAAATTGCGGGCAGTTGACGCCTCGGCAAAAAGAGAAATAGTAATAAAAAAAAATTCGTTGCGAACTGTTTACCAAAAAGAGTTCAAAAATGGTTCAGATGGCTCTGAGCACTATGGGGCTCAACTGCTGAGGTCATAAGTCCCCTAGAACTTAGAACTACTTAAACGTAACTAACCAAAGGACAACACACACATCCATGCCCGAGGCAGGATTCGAACCTGCGACCGTAGCGGTCGCGCGGTTCCAGACTGTAGCGCCAGAACCGCTCGGCCACCAGCCGCCGGCTTCAAAGTTCAGAAATCTAGAAGATCTGGTGTAGGAGTAGATCAAGTATACCAGCCAACGTTATGTTATTTTGATCTGCTTGGGTTTCTTAAGGTTCGCCCTACAAATCTCGCAGTAAATTTACTTGAGAAAACTGCTTTCGCTTTATCAGCCAGTGTCTACACCATTTTGACCGCTTTCTCTGTTTCCTGCGGTGGGTCTGAATGTTTTTTGCAACACAAGTTGCGAACACAGATCACAACAGAACTTCCTCCATTTCTATATTTCAAAATAACTGATTTAAAATTTTCACATTTACGGGGAGCTTGCCACTGATATTTCTTTTCTACACCGACAGATGGCGGGCGAGTAGTAGATTGGGGTTTGTGTCGTGTGAACACACCACATTTGCAGCGATCTTTTGCATGTACAGACATCTGCGCCGATGTCTGCGCAGACAGATCGTTGCGTGTGGTCCGGGCTTTAGACTCCTTCTTCTACCGTTCTTGAAACAAGAGGATGACGTGTTACTCAAACAGGACAATATTTGCACAGTCCGCCCCGATAGCTGAATGGTCAGCGTGACGGATTGCCGTCCTACGGGACCGGGTTCGATTCCCGACTGGGTCGGGGACTTTCTCTGCTGAGGGACTGGGTGTTGTGTTATCATCATTTCATCCCCATCCGGCGCGCAGGTCGCCCAGTGTTTCGACGAATGTAATAAGACCTGCACCAAGGCGGCCGAACCTGCCCCGTAAGGGGCCTCCCGGCCAATGACGCCAAACGCTCATTTCCACATTTGCACATAGACTGCCCGTGAAATTCAAAGTGCTCTGCAAAATGTGCCCCAGCTTCCCTCACCAGCACGATCTCCAAACTTATCTCCAATCTAGCACATGTGGGATATGATGGGACGAGAAGTGATCTGTGTGACTCGTCGACCAACAACTCTTACTGAACTTATTATGCTTATCCATTACGGATATTTTAGAACCGTGACTGTATATTGAATGTAAATAAGTTATACACAACTGAAACCTGTCACTTTTTTTCCAATAATAATGCTTTATTACATGAATCGGTTTTCGAACCCTTTCGGGTTCATCTTCAGATGATTTCGGGAGGATCCGGGAAGTTACATCATTACTGGTAGTAGCATAATGCTGGGTGCTGGTTTGCGACAGTATAGGCGGCTTTTTTCGTATCTGTCTGCCTCCATTTTGATGTCCAGAACACTTTCACACGAAATATTAGTTTACACTTTGACAGTGACACTTTACCAGCATCCAGCAACAGTTGTAAAGCGCACGCTGGATGCTGGTAAAGTGTCACTGTCAAAGTGTAAACTAATATAGTTCGTGTGAAAGTGTTCTGGACATCAAAATGGAGGCAGACAGATACGAAAAAAGCCGCCTATACTGTCGCAAACCAGCACCCAGCATTATGCTACTACCAGTAATGATGTAACTTCCCGGATCCTCCCGAAATCATCTGAAGATGAACCCGAAAGGGTTCGAAAACCGATTCATGTAATAAAGCATTGTTATTGGAAAAAAAGTGACTGGTTGCAGTTGTGTATAACTTATTTACATTTTTACTGAACTGCCCGCATCTCGTGGCCGTGCGGTAGCGTTCTCGCTTCCCGCGCCCGGGTTCCCGGGTTCGATTCCCGGCGGGGTCAGGGATTTTCTCTGCCTCGTGATGGCTGGGTGTTGTGTGCTGTCCTTAGGTTAGTTAGGTTTAAGTAGTTCTAAGTTCTAGGGGACTGATGACCATAGATGTTAAGTCCCATAGTGCTCAGAGCCATTTGAACCATTTTTTTTTACTGAACTACGTAAACAGGTTGAGTAGGTGTGGCATAACGTATCACAGGACAGTATTCGTCACATATACGATCGACTGTGAGCCAGAGTCAGCCCGTGGAGGCTACACCAAGTACTAATATTAGTGCTGTTTGAGAACTGATCGATAACTGGTACCTCAGAACCGCTTGTGCTATGAATCGGGAAATGTAATCATTTCTTACTTCACATGCACTGTTGCAACAATAAATCTCGAATGAATTGGATACCTCTAAAAGTGTATATAACTACTATTCCATCAGTGTATTTTGTGCCAGAAGCGTATTCTGACTCAGATTTGAAAGAGAGATTTCGGTAGTGCTATAGCGCTCTACGGCTTTGGTGACCGGCATCGAAGATCCGAAATGGCCACCGAGCATCGAAGCGCTTGGCACCAGGCGAGGTCCGCTGTGGCCGTAGCCATAGAGAGGCGTAACATTTGACGAGTCTGTACTGGACCCTCAGACTCACTGTCTTCCCGTATGTACAGCAGCTCCCTCGAAAATAAGACGAGAACTCACCTTGAAGTGCCGTGGCGGCTGCGGCTGGATACGAACCTGGCCCCTCCAGTTCGCGGGTCGCGCTAACGGTGCCCCACCTGCAGTAACGACTGCTGCAGCCGCTCCCCTGCTGCGAGCCTTACATGATTAGTCGCTCCGGGCTCCCTCCAGGTATGCTGTCCAGCTGGCGACTGACGGCGCATTACTGCGTGTTTAATCGACCGTACTGCAATGACGCACGGTAACAGTATTCCCTTACCGTATTCATCTGTTACGCTAGATAGCATCTTTACTGTGCCTTACTAGTCGTTCATCAATTGCTTCCCATGCAGACTTAGTAATTCTAAGATCATTCGTCAAGCAAATAAAACGAAGAGCGTTAGCAGTGAAGCATTTAACGTATTGCCCTACAGTGTTCACGCATTACGTAGGAAGCCATCCGCACTGTACCTGAGCAGATGATCCTCAGCTGATTCTACTACATTTTTTCCTAATTTTCGGCTCATTCCTCAAACAAGCAACGACTTGCTATCTGAAGTTTTCCCGGCGTATTTCCAATCTGAACAGTTCTCGGGTATCGGACCAGGTAGTGTCGTAATTTCTCCACAATAATTCGGCAGACGTACACGCTGCCATCTTCAGGTGGTTCCTGACGAATGCTGTGCTGCTATAGAGATGGGGCCCCTCCACGCCCGCACCAACGTGGTGACCAAACCAAAAGTTCTACTGTCACCTCCGTCAACATGTTGGTTATCTAGTAAGTGGATCACAGGATTCTGGGTGTGGTGTCACCGCCAGACACCACACTTGCTAGGTGGTAGCTTAAATCGCGGACCCGCGTGTCGCCACTGTCATGATCGCAGACCGAGCGGCACCACAAGGCAGGTCTCGAGATACGTACTAGCACTCGCCCCAGTTGTACGACGACATTGCTAGCGACTACACTGATCGAAGCCTTTCTCTCATTTGCCGAGAGACAGTTAGAATAGCCTTCAGCTAAGTCCATGGCTACGACCTAGCAAGGCGCCATTAGTTACTTCATGAATCTAAAGAGTCTCACTTGTATCATCAAGAATGCTGTATACCAAAAGACGATATAAAAGTTAAGTGTTCTAGTAGCTACGTTCTTTTCTTTATCACATTCATCACGTATCCTGTTTCAGACTTAACGCAAGACGGCTTGAGTTGACGCGTGCCCTTCCGGCTACTTCTCAGTGTGGCGTAGCTAGCTTGTTACGCCACAACACTGGGCTGTGATGTTATCCGTGCGTCTAAGACTACGCATTAACACAGTCCATCAGGTGATAGATAGTGGACGAAACGCGAGTGAGGGTAGCGATTTGAAGAGCAGAGGGAAAAAAGTTCCAAGGCTCGTGCCGTGAGAAAAAAACCTCTGCGACAGTGGGATGGGTAGTAAGAGCAGTAGTGGCTTACTAGCTGCGATAGTTCATGCAAGGTTGGATTTGTTAGTATGATTATCATGGATCATTGCCGTGGTAAGCGATGGCGATGTATCCCAGTTTCTGCAGCCGCTACATACCTGGAACAATCAAGATCGTTATATAGTAGTGGGCGATCGGCCATAGATCATCTCATTGTGTGGGGGATGTGTGGAGCTTGTCTGCATGCAGTGTACGGTACGGCTTCCCTGCGTGGTGCCAGTTATTCGGCAGTGTATTCCAGCTGGATATCCAGTAATGGCGTCTGATTAACAGGGGCTCACCTGTACCGTTGTGTTTGCGTGTGCTCGGCCATAGATTTTAGGTCCTTACAAGTATGTCTTTTGGTCTTTTATGTTTCCATATATGGTTGTGGTCGTAGTTCCCCAGATTCAGAATAAACGGGTTCTGCGAATGTCTGGAGTTTCTGTATAGTATTGTAGTGAGTTTGTGGATTACCTCTGTGAGAGTCTCAAGCCGGTATTCCCGGTGAAGGTCCGCGATGCGTGTGTATCGAGGAGCATTGCTTAGGATTTTGAGTACTTTGTTTTGTATGAGCTGCAGACGGCGCAGGCGTGTAGGAGCAGCGTATCCCCAGACAGGAGCTGCGTACGTCATCAGGGGTCGGATAAGTGTCATGTACATGGACCTCGACACCCTTTTATTCAGTGTGCTACGCCTGTTGAGCATAGGGTAGAGCTTCTTTGAGCCTTGCGCTAGCTCGGTTGGTCATGCGTTGTATGTGGTCCCCCCAGAGTAATTGCCGGTCCAGCCAGACACCCAGGTATTTGACTTTCTCACGGAAACGTATTTGGCGTGCATGTAGAGTTATTGGTCTGCAGTGTCGGTGTTTGCGCAGTTGTTTCGGTCTTCTAGTGAACAGAACGGCTTCGCACTTGTCGACGTTTACTCTAACACGCCATTTCTCCAAGCAAGGCTCAGCCACTCTGAGTGCAGTCTGTAAGCGTGACGTAATGTTTGATGGTTTCCAATCTTGCCTGAGGATGGCTGTGTCATCCGCGTAGATTGCCATCGTTGTGTTGTGTGTTGTTGGGAGATCGTTTATGTAGGGGCCCTAGGATGCTTCCCTGGAGTACTCCCGCTTGTATACCGTGTCGTGTTGATTGTTTTCCCTGCGCGTCAGTTTTGAAACTCCTGTCTGTGAGGTATGAGTGTATTAGACGCACCAGCCCGTTGGGGAATCCCGCGTCGCTGAGTTTGCGAATGAGGCCGTTATGCCATACACGGTCGAAAGCCTTTTCGATGTCCAGGAACACCGCCCCTGTAGCTTTGTTTATGTTGAAGCCATGTGTTATATGTTCAACGACCCGTAAGAGTTGTTGTGTTGTGGAGTGGTGATTCCTGAAGCCGAATTGCTCCGGTCTCAGGATGTCATTTGTTATGCAGTGCCTAGTGATGCGTTTGAGAATCACCTTCTCAACAATCTTACAGAGCGAGCTCAGAAGGCTGATGGGTCGGTAATTTTGTGGGAGGCTGTGGTGTTTCCCCGGCTTCCTGAACATCAGGACCTTGGCCGTCTTCCAAAAGGCGGGGAAGTGTTGGTGTTTTAGTGTGGCATTCGTTATGTGTGTTAGGTACTCAGTAGCTTTATCCGTGCACTCCTGGAGGACACGGTTCTGAATGCCATCATGACCAGGGGCTTTCCTGGCAGAGGGACGCATTATAGCCCAGGAGACTTCGGCTGTGCTAGCATGTCGCATGTCGTCGCGCGATGGTTGGGCTAGAATGCGTGTAACCTCCTGGTTAGTAGTAAGTGTGAACACTGGATTTGATGGTACCAGGTTCGGTCTGAATGACGCTGCGAGTGTTCGGGCCATTAGTTCTGCTTTCTCTTCCGCTGAGTATGCAGGTCCGTTAGGCCCTTGAAGCGTTGGGGTGTATATTTTCTCCCTGGTGAAGTGTCTGGCTAGTTGCTACACGCCAGGTCGTGCGGTGTCCAGCCCTTCGAGTTTTTGGTTCCACTGTTGTGTTCTATGTGTTTGTATTTTATCGTGTATGATGCCCTGTAGCCTGTTAATGTGCCGTTTGAAGTACTGACGCCTGGTGCGCTGCCATTGTCTCCTGAGGCGATTCCTCATTGAGATTAGGCCCAGGATTTCCTGGGTCAGGGCCGCACTGCGTTGTTGTGAGGTGCGATCAGGTATGGTGCCAGCCATTGCGTCCTGGACGGCGTTAGTGAGGGTTTCTACTGCCTCGTCAATTTGTGCTCTTTCGTTAATTTCGTGTATGGGTGGGATGTGGCTATCGAGCGTTTCCTTGAACAATGTCCAATTCGCACGCCCGTAGTCCAGCATCTTGCGTTGTTCCGTGTGCTGCAGTGTTTCCTCAATGTATGGTGTTACAGGTTCGTGGTTTGAGGGCAGATCGTTTTCAACGGCAACGTTGAGTGTCGCTGTAATGCCCTTGATGAGGGCCATGTCTATCACGTCTGGCCCGTGTCCGCTCTGATAGGGAATGTGCGTCGGTTCAGTCGGCGCTAGTATAATGTAGTTTCTGCCTAGTGAATGTTCATACAGTTTTTTGCCGTTGGGATTTCGTATGCTTGATTTCCATTCTGGGTGTTTTGCGTTCAGATCTCCAGCGACTATTACTCGGGGTGAGATGTTGTGTAGTGTGCTGATATCGCGTATTGAAATGCCTACAGGTCTGTTGTATACCGATATCAGTGTGGTGTAGGCTCCGTTGAACTTGACTCTGACGGCCGTAGCCTCGATTTCTTCCAGTTCAGGGAGCCCTATGTTTGTGTGCTCAATGTCTTTGTGTATGACGATTGCAGTTCCACTTGCACGGTGTCGCCCCGTCGGTCAGTACGATAGACGCAGTAGCTAGGAAAGTTTAATTGTTTGTGCGGTTTAAGCTTAGTCTCGCTCAGCAGTGCGACAAGGATTCCCTTGCGCTCCATGAACGCGGCAAATTCTGCCCTTTTGTTGTGGATCGAGTCTGCATTCCAGAACAGGTTCAAATGGCTCTGAGCACTATGGGACTTAACATCTATGGTCATCAGTCCCCTAGAACTTAGAACTACTTAAACCTAACTAACCTAAGAACATCAAACAACACCCAGTCATCACGAGGCAGAGAAAATCCCTGACCCCGCCGGGAATCGAACCCGGGAACCCGGGCGTGGGAAGCCATTCCAGAACAGGATCTGTGATAGTGTGTGCGGGTTTGCGTTACGGGTCGGGTGTGGTAAGTTATTCATGTAAGAGTGTGAAGGCGCGGCGGCTAATGGAGGTGGTGGGGGAAGCGGCGCCTGGGTCTGAACTGGGGTCTGCAGCCTCCCTGCTGCCGCCGTCGGGGGCGGTCCTCGATCTCTGGGACCGCATCTCTCTCTCCAGGCTGAGTGCAGGGTTCCAAGCCTCACTAAGTTGAAGGCCGCTGTCTTTATTAATTATATCGTCCTGTAGTCGAATTTCGATGGCCTCTTTAGTAACGCAGAGGTAGGAGGATTGACAGAGTATTTTTGTTTTTTGATAGTCCGTAGTATGGCCAGTCTTTATACAATGGTCAACCACGGCTGATTTAGTGGCTTGGCGTAATTCGGTATGGCGCTTGTGTTCGCGGCACCTCGCTTCTACAGTGCGGACTGTCTCCCCAATGTATGATTTTCCGCACTGACAGGGAATTTGATAAAATCCTGGTTTTCAAAGGCCTAGGTCATCTTCCACTGAACCCAGTAGAGTTTTTGCAGGGGGTCGGAATACACATTTCACATTGTCTTTCCCCAGGATTCTGCCGATTTTTCTTGAGGTGTTTACGACAAACGGAATGCACGCCAACGACTTGTGTTCTTCTGTTCCTTCTTCTTGTTCTCTTGGCGCAGTCTGTCTGAGTGCGTGTCTTATTTGCTTCTGGTTGTACCCATTTTTCCGAAATGTTCTCTCTACGTGCTGAGGTTCTGCTGGAAGGCCCTTCTAATCGCAGATCGATCGTGTCCTGTGAACAAATGTGCGCAAAACGCCTTCACTCTGGGAGCTGTGGTGGCAACTGAAGGCATTTAGGTACAAATCGGTGTGTGTAGGTTTTCTGTATACACTGTGTACACTGTGTCCCAGCTTGTCGTCCCAGGACGTCAAGAAATGGTAGGGCACCATTCTGCTCCGCCTCCATCGTGAACTGTATGTTGGGGTGCAGCGAGTTGAGGTGTTCGAGAAATTCATTTAAGCTGTCCCGTCCATGTGGCCAAACAACGAACGTGGGAGGGGGTAACGGCTAGTAAATATAGGGCGCGGAGAGGAACAGCGCAGCATTCGTCAGGAACCACATGAAGAAGGCAGCGTGTACGACTGCCGAAATATTGTGGAGAAATTACGACGCTACCCGGTCGGATACCCAAGAACTGTTCAAATTAAGCAACGACTTGCTCTTTTTTAACATCTTGTTGAAAATCAGGTCGTTAGAAAGAGATCACACGTCCGGATTAGGGAAGAATTTGGTAAGACACTGGCCATCTCGCTTTCGAAGTAATCATTTCGGAGTTTTGCTACAGTGATTTAGGCCAGCCACGATGAACGTTGATAAATCTTATGGAGATTGGAACGCCTGTGATGTGTAACACTATTCCAAGCTCTCACTGCTGCTCCACCTCGCTTGTGGATGTGTAACACTATTCCAGGCTCTGACTGCTGCTCCACCCCGCTTGTAGATGTGTAACACTATTCCAGGCACTGCTGCTCCACCCCGATTGTAGATGTGTAACACTATTCCAGGCTCTCACTGCTGCTCCACCCCGCTTGTGTAACACTATTCCAGGCTCTCACTGCTGCTCCACGCCGCTTGTAGATGTGTAACACTATTCCAGGCTCTCGGCGCTGCTCCACCCCACTTGTACAGCTAACAATTCTCCCTGCACTTGAGACGGACTGTCGAAGTTTATTTCTAACAAGGGAACCTCCCCATCGCACTCCCCTCAGATTTTGTTATAAGTTGGCACAGTGGATAGGCCTTGAAAAACTGGACATAGATCAATCGAGGAAACAGGAAGAAGCTGTGTGGAACTACGAAAAAAATAAGCAAAATATACGAACTGAGTAGTCCATGCGCAACATAAGCAACATTAAGGATATTACGAGCTCAGGATCGCCGTGGTCCCGTGGTTAGCATGAGCAGCTCTGCAATGAGATGTCCCTGGTTCAAGTCTTCCATCGTGTGAAAATTTTACTTTCTTTATTCTCGCAAAGTTATGATCCGTCCGTTCGTTCATTGACGTCTCTGTTCACTGTAATAAGTTTAGTGTCTGTGTTTTGCCACCGCACCGCAAAACCGTGCGATTAGTAGACGAAAGCACGTGCCTCTCCAATGGGCACGCACCCAAAACATTTGCTCGCAAGGTCATAGGTCAACCGATTCCTCCACAGGACAACACGTCTGATATATTCTATACGACACTGGTGACGACATGTGCGTCACCTGACAGGAATATGTTGTCGACCCATCTAACTGGTACACTTGGCGAATAGGTAAAAAGATTCTTCTACGTTGCCGATTTAGGTTTTCTTGTGGATGTGAAAATCACTCCCAAAAATCTGAACATGTCCTGGAATTTTGGAGAGCGAAGTTGATTATGTTGAGTGCCTTAACTTTGATAATAGTCTGAAAATAAAAAAAAAATTTCACTCGAGAGAGGCTTGAACCAAAGACCTTTCGTTTCACAGCTGCTCACGCTAACCACGGGACCACGGCGCTTCAGCGTTTCCTGTGTCCTTGATGCTCCTTATCTTGCGCATGGACTACTCAGTTTATATATTTTGCTTATTTTTTTCATAGTTCCACACAACTTCTTCCTGTTTTCCCGATTGATCTGTGTTCAGTTTTTCAAGGTCTATCCACTGTGCCAACTTGTAATTAAATCTGAGGGGGGTGCGATGGGGAGGCTCCCTTGTAAGGTAGTAGAGTTCCAGTTCAAGTGAAGGGTTCACAATGATGGTGCCGTCGTACCGTCGGGTAACTGCTTGGTAGTTACCTTCCGAAATTACAGTCATCTTAAATGTTGCCACAGTTTGCAGAGATGTCCTGCAGTTTTGATCTAGAAAATTTTACTGGGAGACCAGAAGGGCCACGTCGTAGATAAAATTTCTGTTTCAGAAAACTTCACTTCGTGGTTTCTTTCAGTATGAGCATGCTCTGCTACAGCTGATTTCTTTATTTTCCCTAGTCGGCAAAGACTTTTGTGCTCTTTTAGCTGTGTATTTACGCTCCTCTTGGTAGTTCCAATATAAACTTTACCACACGTACACGGTATTTTGTGTACACCACATGTCGACAGAGAAGGTCGTTTATCCTTCACAGATCAGAGTACTTGAGTTATTTGCTTTGTTGGTCTAAAGACCGGTCTGATGTCATGTTTCTGTAATACCTTACCGATCTGATCCGTTGCTTTTTTAATAAAATGGAGAGAATGCATTTTTCCGTCGTTGTGGTTCATCCTTGTCCTTCGGTCTTCTGTTTCTTGGTCGCAAAATTCCCTTTACCTCTTTACGTGAGGAGCCATTTTTCTCGAAGGCCTGCTTAAGATGCTTTATTTCAGTATCCAGGTGTTCCGATGTGCATATCCGTTCGGCTCTATCGACAAGACTTTTAATAACACCTCTCTTTTGTTGTGGAGGGTGATTGAAGTTTTTATGTAACAATCTGTCCACATGCGTTACTTTCCGAAAAACCTTATGTCCCAAACCTCCATCGGACTGTCTCATAACTAAAACATCCAAGAAATAGACCCTGTTATCATTTTCCATTTCCATTGTTAACTGGATTTTTGGATTAATTTTACTTAGATGATCAAGGAATTCGTCCGAAGTCTTTCTACCACGCTACCGAACCACAAATGTGACATCTACAAACCGATATCAGCGAGATGGTTTGAGCTAGACTCAGCGGAGGAGCGCCTTTGAGGATGTCCAGCGCAGTCCTGGACGAAACGTCAGGAACAGATGAGTTTCTTGGACCACGACCTCGCATTCCGAAAGGTTTACCAGCAGCTATGTCATCCGGTCGTGAAAGCCTTCATACTATGATACTGAACGATGCTTTTGAATGTCTTCCATTTGTTCTCTACATCTTCGTCCTCATCACCGAATATTTGATCTGACTGCTGAGATTTTCTGAAATTCGTAACCTGTCTCTCTTGCTGAGTAAATATATCTTCCTACCTTTTTTAACATTCCCTGTAGGACGTGCCGTCATAGATGCTGTCATGGCCTTACGATCGCTGACACCTTCCTCCACGTTAACTGATTCGATAAGCTCAGGTCTGTTTGTTGCTAGGAGGTCTGAGACGGTGCCGTCACAATTTGCTTCTCTAACTGTGTGCTCAAGGTAATTTTCAGACAGGACATCCAGAACAATGCCACACGATTCCCTGTCTGTGGCACCAATTTTGATGGCATTACACTCCCATTTTATACCTCGCAAGTTGAAGTCACACCCTGTTACAACGGCATTATCAGAAAAATTACTAGTGATATTCGGGAAATTCTGTTTGAAGCGCTCTACATCTACAGATCCTGACCCCTGGCATGCCACAGGGGAGTGTTATGGGACCATTGCTTTTCACAATATATATAAGTGAACTAGTAGATAGTGTCGGAAGTTCCATGCGGCTTTTCGCGGATGATGCTGTAGTATACAGAGAAGTTGCAGCATTAGAGAATTGTAGCGAAATGCAGGAAGATCTGCAGCGGATAGGCACTTGGTGCAGGGAGTGGCAACTGACCCTTAACATAGATAAATGTAATGTTTTGCGAATACATAGAAAGAAGGATCCTTTATTGTATGATTATATGATAGCGGAACAAACACTGGTAGCAGTTACTTCTGTAAAATATCTGGGAGTATGCGTGCGGAACGATTTGCAGTGGAATGATCATATAAAATTAATTGTTGGTAAGGCGGGTACTAGGTTGAGACTCATTGGGAGAGTCCTTAGAAAATGTAGTCCATCAACAAAGGAGGTGGCTTACAAAACACTCGTTCGACCTATACTTGAGTATTGCTCATCAGTGTTGGATCCGTACCGGGTCGGATTGACGGAGGAGATAGAGAAGATCCAAAGAAGAGCGGCGCGTTTCGTCACAGGGTTATTTGGTAACCGTGATAGCGTTACGGAGATGTTTAGCAAACTCAAGTGGCAGACAGCAAGAGAGGCGCTCTGCATCGCGGTGTAGCTTGCTGTCCAGGTTTCGAGAGGGTGCTTTTCTGGATGAGGTATCGAATATATTGCTTCCCCCTACTTATACCTCCCGAGGAGATCACGAATGTAAAATTAGAGAGATTCCAGCGCCGACGGAGGCTTTCAGACAGTCGTTCTTCCCGCGAACCATACGCGACTGGAACAGAAAAGGGAGGTAATGAGCCGGCCGAAGTCGCCGTGCGGTTAAAGGCGCTGCAGTCTGGAACCGCAAGACCGCTCCGGTCGCAGGTTCGAATCCTGCCTCGGGCATGGATGTTTGTGATGTCCTTAGGTTAGTTAGGTTTAACTAGTTCTAAGTTCTAGGGGACTAATGACCTCAGCAGCTGAGTCCCATAGTGCTCAGAGCCATTTGAACCATTTTGAACCATTTTTGGAGGTAATGACAGTGGCACGTAAAGTGCCCTCCGCCACACACCGTTGGGTGGCTTGCGGAGTATAAATGTAGATGTAGATGTAGACCCAGGTGGTCTACAAAAGCATCCGATCACCATTTGTGACCGTTCTTTGACACTCAGTTACACCCAGATTCATTCACATTCGGCATGCGTGATAACTTCGCTAGATTTTATCGAATTTTTTAGTGCAGTAAACACCGCCGCCATTGGCGACAAACCTATTATTACGATAAAAATTCCAATAAAACTTAGGTTTTCGTTGTGATTGACGTCTGGTTTCAACCAACTTTATGTTCTTAGTGCTGTCTGTGCATTATAACACACAGTGTATCATCCAGAAAAGGAGAGGCAAACAAAATAAGAGTTAACCTACACACAAGACAGCCGACCGGTGTGGTCGAGCAGTTTTAGGCGCTTCAGTATGTAACCGCGCGACCGTTACGGTCGCAGGTTCGAATCCTGCCTCCGGCATGGATGTGTGTGATGTCCTTAGGTTAGTTAGGTTTAAGTAGTTCTTAGTTCTAGGGGAGTGATGGCCTCAGATGTTGTCCCATAGTGCTCAGCGCCATTTGAACCTTTTTATAGATAAGATATGTAGTCTACGCTGATTGGGTTGGGCAGTGTGTCATAAAGCTGGTGTGCACTGTGGTGACAGAAGACGTGGTTCATTCCTTGATATCATTTCAGACATAATTGTGCGCCAGCGTAGTGCAACAACTCGAGGTTTCATGTGCTCAACAGTCGTTGGAAGCCCTCCGCAGAAATATCGAGTCATGCTGCCTCTGTAGCCGACCAAACTTGCGAAAGTGTTGCCAGGGAAGGATTCTGTGCACGATTATCTCCCATAAATATCCGATGGGATCCATGTCAAGCGATATGGATGGCAGAAAGATTCCCTCGAATTGTTCAGAATGTTCTTCAGACAGTCAGCGCACAACTGCGGTCCTGTGACATGTCTGGGAACATGAATTCCACGGATAGTTGCAAATGGCCTCCAGGTGGTCGAACATAGATATTTCCAGCTATGGTAGGTTGAATTGGACCAGAGGATTCAATCGATTCCATATAAACGCAACCAACACCGTCATGGATCCACCTCCAGTTTGCACAGTGCGTTGTTAGCAAACTGGGTCCGTGGCTACGTTTTGCGTGCGCCACACTCGAACTCTAGCATCAGCTCTTACCAACGGATATCGGGACTCATCTGACCAAGCCACGGTTTTCCAGTAGTGTAGCGTCCAACCGATACGATCACGAGAACGGGAGAGGCGCTGCAGGCGATGTCTTTGCCTCCGGTAAAGGCACTCGCATCGTTCGTCTGCTGCCATAGCCCGTCAACGCAAAATTTCGCTGCACTGTCCTAACAGATATCCTAACTGATACGTTGGTCGTAGTCCCACACTGATTTCTGCGGTTATTTCACGCTTTGTTGCTTGTCTGAAAACTCTACTCAAACGGCGCCGCCTCTCGGTTGTTAAGTGAAGGCCGTCGGCCACTGTCCTTGGTGAGATGTAATGCCTGACATTTGGTATTCTCGGTTTTTGGAGTACTGAAGTCGCTAACGATTTCCGAAATGGAATGTCCCATGTCAAGTTCCAAGCACCATTCCGCGCTATAGGTGTCGTAATTCCCGTTGGAAACATTTTCACATTTATCACCTGAGCGCAAATGACAGCTCTGCCAACCCACTGTCCTATTGCTTGTACGCATATTACCACCATCTGTATAAGTGCAAATCGCTGTCCGATGACTTTTGCCACCTCGGTGTATTCTGAGACAAGTTGGCGCAGAACTGTAGCGTCCAGTCCTTGATATTCTTGTTAATGGGATGACACCCACCGTGGTTCCACACATGTTCTATTAGGAACAGAACTGGTGAAATTGCTGCTTTTGCAAATGCCTCACTGAAAAACGTACCGTGTGTGGACGAGCGTTGTCCTGTTGAAAAATGACACCACGATATTGCCACACTAAACAGACGAGGGCGCAACATGCCGATGCACCATTCTACCGTCAGAGTTCTCTCCGTTACTACCAGCCTAAAGCCATACTGCATGGCAGCCTATATAATCACGCCAAGGGTGACAGCGAGGTGTCACTTCCGTACATTGGAAAAATGGGATCCCTCACGATTCACTGCCTTACTTGCCCACGATGATCACTCGGATTAGTGCAGAACTGCGGTTCATTGCTGAACACAGTACAACGCCTTTCACCAGAAGCCACCCATTTTTCCAGGTCACGGCACCACTCCAAGTGTAGCACATCTGTCGTGGCGTTAGCAGCAGATGGCTGTGCGCGGGACAGTACTTCCCTAGTCCAGGTCCTGCTGGTGCAGGATGACACAGGACGCTGCACGGAGTACATTACTTGTTCTCGATGGCAGGCGCATATGTGGATGTGTCGCGATGTGCTTGGTGTACACTACTGATTTTTGTGGTGGCCAGCCATGGTCAACCAGAACCTTGATGATGAATGGCCCTCCCCTCACGAACGTATACAGTCCAGTATCAGGCGACTGTCTCATCTGAATGCCCCACAAATTTTGATATTGTCGGCGACTAGCTGCCAACTGAAATCTACAATGACCGCTTTCAAACTTTCTTAGGTGCTGTTAACGCTGTCCCACATGTGTACGTTGCACCTTCGCGTCCTCTACAGTGAACACTGAGCATCAGGCGCTCTTCGTGCCCCTTATGTACCCTACCAGCCCACGTAACAACATTAAACACGAACAGCTCTAATGTACTCTGCTTTCCGTTCTACCGGTCTCAGAGAATTGCAGCCGTAATTGTTCTGGCGTAACCACAAGCGCAGGAACGAAGAAGAAGAACGCAAGACCAGGGGAGGCGTTGAAACGACGTAGGCCGATGGTGTGCTGATTAGGACCGCATCACGAGAGGAGCGGCATCCACCCGAAGTGAATATACGCGCCGCTCCTGCCATATTCGGCCGGACATTAGTCGACAGGATTCGCAGAGTATTAGCACGGCCTAGCAGAGAGTGCTACGAGAACGGTTCTTAGTGATCCATATCCACTGCATGTTTGGGCTTTGTCTATGCCGAAGAACCTTACTGTTTGCATGTCGCCCATCGCTTGCGACACTTGTTCTAAATGCAAATTTACCTATTGTCAATCTGCTTTATTGAAATAAAACCATTAATGTTATTTGCTTGAACTGTTGTATACCATTCCGAGAACGCAGCATCCTTTAGCCACCATAGACGAGACGAGTGGGCAAGACCCCACACTAATCATTTAGACATCTACGCGTACGAATTTACACTGTCATCCGACCTTCTCGGAGAGGAGGATAAACCGACAACGAATGAAAATAAGAACAAGTAGATGAAGATATATTAGATGAACTGTAACTTACTGGTGGTGGTAGGTGGGAAGGCAAAAAATTACACTCATTCGCTGTAACTCACAAACACATAGTATAAAAATCCTAACCATAGATATTACAGAAAATTCCTCAGCAACTGGTAATATTGTAGTAACACAACACGATAGAAGGTGCTGAAGTTTGCGCACAAATTATGCGGTGTGTGAACAAGTGTTTATACCACTGATGGTACACCAACATCTGCAGCAGCAGAGTAAGCATGAAAATTGCGCAGGAGTAACACATATTTATAAAGCTTGACAATGTCATTATTGTAGTGGACTGTTAAGGCAGCCAGTCCACAGTGAAGTAGCCGAAAGGGCACGCGTCAACTCACACCGTCTGGCGTTAAGTCTGGAACAGGATTCGTAGTGAATGTGATAATGAAAAGAACGTAGCTACTAGAACACTTAACTTTTATATTGTCCTTTGGTATTCAGCATTCTGGATGATACAAGTGAGACTCTATCTTGAGGTACATGCAACGTCACAAATGGTTAATGGCGCCTTGCTAGGTCGTAGCCATTAACTTTGCTGAAGGCTATTCTAACTGTCTCTCGGCAAATGAGAGAAAGGCTTCGTCAGTGTAGTCGCTAGCAACGTCGTCGTACAACTGGGGCGAGTGCTCGTAAGTCTCTCGAGACCTGCCTTGTGGTGGCGCTCGGTCTGCGATCACAGCCAGTGGCGACACGCGGGTCCGACATGTACTAATGGACCGCGGCCGATTTAAGCTACCACCTAGCAAGTGTGGTGTCTGGCGGTGACACCACAATTATGTCCCGAAAATTCTCTTTTTCCTATCATTTCTGCCGACGTGCTTTCCAGTGTTTGCATGTTTTAGTAAATCTAATTTAATTTCGTGGACTGATGTCCTTCCCTGCACCACGGACGTCAGTGAGCGAATTCGCACGCTGCATCTGACTTTGAATCGTGGTAACGCCTATTCTGTTTGTTATCATATTTTAACTGTTATTTTTTTTTTTTAAGTATGCGATTCGGACTAGCGCACTATTTACCTTCACGCGAGAGGAAAATCGCCAGGAAACGACTCTCAGGCTGGCCATTATACTAGACAGACGGTCGTTACTTCGTCTTGCGGATTTGATCTAAGTCGAGCTAACCTCCCAGTCTCGCACATTTGCAAAAAAATGGTTCAAATGGTTCTGAGCACTATGGGACTTAACAGCTGAGGTCATCAGTCCCCTGGAACTTAGAACTACTTAAACCTAACTAACCTAAGGACATCACACACATCCATGCCCGAGGCAGGATTCGAACCTGCGACCGTAGCGGTCGCGCGGTTCCAGGCTGAAGCGCCTAGAACCGCTCGGCCACTCCGGCCGGCCGCACATTTGCACCCCGCGCGCTAAGCTATCCGAGCCGAGCATAATGTACTACAACTGCTTTTCTAAAAATACAATCTCGCTGCTTCTAAACGTGTATACAGCATCTTCAGAATCCGTACAGTCGAAAGTTTAGTGCTTCCTAAACAATTTTGAGAGTAAGAACCAGTGATCAGGCATGTGGATAGAAATTTTGGAAAAATTTGTCTTTCAGACCTAAGAGAGCTAGTCAAAGTTTCCGCAAATAATATTGTTCGCTCAATAGGATTTGATTGCATAGCACCAATAGATGGAGAATGTTTATCACTCGTCAAGTTGTGGGTGAAATGCATTCTTAGAATAATACAGTGCACAGAGTACCGGTGTAGCGTTAATTACAACCCCATCACGGAGGACGTCGATAATCACTGTGACCAAATAATGTTAAATTCTCAGCTCATGTCTGTCATTAGTTTATCCAGTGCAATGGTAAACTGCAACAATTTTGTATAGTTTATGGACAAAGTTTCTTTTAACCCTCATTGTGTTTTCAACTAAAGATAAGCACTTCTCATGTGGTAATACTCCAGCAAGCCACGACTCTCACTAACACTTCTCTGTCAACTCGTGGTCTCTGTCTTTTCAAGATCAACTGACAGAACCTTGCATGAATGAGGGACGTTATTCCATCTCCATTTGAGATGTGCTACCTTGTGTTGTAATGCAGATGGTGTGGTTTCTACACGATGTTCAACATACCATCCAAATAACGGATGCCCTCATTGTTGCGTTAGAAATTGATTTTTCCTGTGTAGTTGCATGAAATGTCCGGTACAAAACGGTAAAGCAGAAATTGTAGAAGAACCCGGACCAAGGTCCCTGCCTCATACAAACACGGCCAATAGGAATATTTGAAGCTGCAAAATTGTATCTTCCGTTGTAATACTTCCATTGTGACTGCCGGTTGTCACTTTGAAAAGTTGCTGTGATTCTTGTAGTAAACTCTACAGTTACCAAATCAAATACACTCCTGGAAATGGAAAAAAGAACACATTGACACCGGTGTGTCAGACCCACCATACTTGCTCCGGACACTGCGAGAGGGCTGTACAAGCAATGATCACATGCACGGCACAGCGGACACAGCAGGAACCGCAGTGTTGGCCGTCGAATGGCGCTAGCTGCGCAGCATTTGTGCACCGCCGCCGTCAGTGTCAGCCAGTTTGCCGTGGCATACGGAGCTCCATCGCAGTCTTTAACACTGGTAGCATGCCGCAACAGCGTGGACGTGAACCGTATGTGCAGTTGACGGACTTTGAGCGAGGGCATATAGTGGGCATGCGGGAGGCCGGGTGGACGTACCGCCGAATTGCTCAACACGTGGGGCGTGAGGTCTCCACAGTACATCGATGTTGTCGCCAGTGGTCGGCGGAAGGTGCACGTGCCTGTCGACCTGGGACCGGACCGCAGCGACGCACGGATGCACGCCAAGACCGTAGGATCCTACGCAGTGCCGTAGGGGACCGCACGGCCACTTCCCAGCAAATTAGGGACACTGTTGCTCCTGGGGTATCGGCGAGGACCATTCGCAACCGTCTCCATGAAGCTGGGCTACGGTCCCGCACACCGTTAGGCCATCTTCCGCTCACGCCCCAACATCGTGCAGCCCGCCTCCAGTGGTGTCGCGACGGGCGTGAATGGAGGGACGAATGGAGACGTGTCGTCTTCAGCGATGAGAGTCGCTTCTGCCTTGGTGCCAATGATGGTCGTATGCGTGTTTGGCGCTGTGCAGGTGAGCGCCACAATCAGGACTGCATACGACCGAGGCACACATGGCCAACACCCGGCATCATGGTGTGGGGAGCGATCTCCTACACTGGCCGTACACCACTGGTGATCGTCGAGGGGACACTGAATAGTGCACGGTACATCCAAACCGTCATCGAACCCATCGTTCTACCATTCCTGGACCGGCAAGGGAACTTGCTGTTCCAACAGGACAATGCACGTCCGCATGTATCCCGTGCCACCCAACGTGCTCTAGAAGGTGTAAGTCAACTACCCTGGCCAGCAAGATCTCCGGATCTGTCCCCCATTGAGCATGTTTGGGACTGGATGAAGCGTCGTCTCACGCGGTCTGCACGTCCAGCACGAACGCTGGTCCAACTGAGGCGCCAGGTGGAAATGGCATGGCAAGCCGTTCCACAGGACTACATCCAGCATCTCTACGATCGTCTCCATGGGAGAATAGCAGCCTGCATTGCTGCGAAAGGTGGATGTACACTGTACTAGTGCCGACATTGTGCATGCTGTGTTGCCTGAGTCTATGTGCCTGTGGTTCTGTCAGTGTTATCATGTGATGTATCTGACCCCAGGAATGTGTCAATAATGTTTCCCCTTCCTGGGACAATGAATTCACGGTGTTCTTATTTCAATTTCCAGGAGTGTATAATTGTATTCACGCAACCGGTTTCGATTCTGCTACTAGTCAATATCTACTGCGTTGAGTGGTTATTCCGAAGACAGCGCAAGCATGTAATAAAATACGTGAAAGCGGATGCCATATATCGTTATCTGGAAAACACACACACACACACATGACGCACACGTACACGTACTCACGCACACGCACGCACACTCGGAAATACGCACACACACACACACACACACACACACACACACACACACACACCGCTCGCTGACAACGGAATATTGGAGATTTTAATGCGCGATGAGAACAGAAACTTATTTTCAATTACTTTAATTCCTGTGTGTCAAAGTATATAAGTAACAATTTGAAATTTATATACTCAAGGATGAAATGTGATTCACAAATACTTGTACTTCCATAATCAGAATGAAGTATAACTATTGGCGGCAGACATGTTCAGTGGTTTCACTTATCGTTTTGCCGCTGCTGCTAAGTATGATACGGAACATCCAGCACCTGTATTCTCTAATATACCACTATCAGAAACACAATAAGTATTTTCTTGATATTACGTTTCGATCTTCTGTCGTTAGATAACATTTACAAAATATATAACAGGAACATAGGGAACGTGAGGACAAATGAGGAGCTGACTGGATAAGGCAGCAGCGGTACCATCCGGATTCTTCTAGTGGAAATAACGGCAGGAGGGACCGGCAACATTCCGACCACACGTATGTGGTGCCTTGTAGACAGCAGTTGGCCAGTCGGATTAGGCCTGAGGACCAATCCGTGAGTGGTGGTATATAATAAACTGTAACAGTGTCACCGAGGATGCTGTCTGATACATCGGTTCAATAAGACGATGTCAACTGACGTCTGAGTCCTGAGTGTTTTTACAGCATCCGACTCTGAGTTTCATTTCGCAGGAAAGATAAGTATTAGCTCAGCGGTAAGGGTTGCAGCTTTTCCACTGCAGAAACACGAGTTGCGGAAAAACATTTATGTTTTCAGAACACGGAGGACTGATAACAGAAAAATTTGAGTTATCTTCACTACTGGAAATTCGTATAGGTAAATGGCGCTTATCTAGCATACCCGGAATGCACGCCTACGCCTCTGATATAAATGTATATGTAACAGGTAACTGCAGTGTTGCCAAGAAACTTTGGCCCACTGTAGGAACGTTCGGGGTACCCATCTGATATAAGCTTTTTTTTATATGATCTAAGACTACGCTACTGGGACACAGTGAAAATGTTGTCACAATGTACCCTCCACCATTCACTGTACAGTGCCTTGCTGTATATACAGGGTGATTCGGTTGCCAATACCAATGGGTTTTATGCAACCTACAGTACCATCAAAAACCCATTCAAGATTTTCCTATTTTCTCGCTTGCTATGCACAAACGTTTAGTTCTACATAAAATATGAACAGATTCTTTCTGTAGAAAATTTAATATAATAAAATTTTGTACTGGGATACGTTAGCTGGAGGCTATGGATTTGAAGTAATTCAAGAAATATGTACAAAAATGGTCTTCAAAAGGGGTTTTTCTTGAACAACTCTAAAAACGTGGCCCTCAGTGAAAAGAGATCCCATCAAATTTCCTACAAGAAGATAGAGTTCAAATTTTCTGTAAGAATATTAGTTTTCACATAGAAAGTATGAAAACCTCATGCATGATTTTGTAAGGCATATAACCCATAAGTAGGCCACCTGAATCACGATATAACTGTACAAACTTCGTGGATGTAATATATGCATCAAAAAACAGTAAATTGTTAAACAAAACATTGTCTGAAATTGGTTTATTTCCGAGTTATGATTCTTAATGTTATTTGTGGTACGCAGTACATGATGGGCCAGTACAGGCTTTTGGGCTGTCCTCGTGCATATCGACTGATGTTGCTTTGAAGACCTTTTTACACATATCGGTTGATTCTCGAACGAAGTAGTACTACAGGGAACTAACACCACGAGCCCTGCAGGGCTGTCCGTAAATCCGTAAGAGTACGAGGGGGTGGAGATCTCTTCTGAACAACACGTTGCAAGGCAACCCAGAATGTTCAATAATGTTCAAGTCCGGGGAGTTTGGTGGCCAGCGGAAGTGCTTAAACTCTGTTCCTGGAGCCACTCTGTAGCAATTCTGGACGTGTGGGGTGCCCTGCTGGAACTGCCTAAATCCGTCCAACGCACAATGGACATGAATGGATGCAGGTGATCAGACAGGATGCTTACGTCGTATCTAGATGTAGCAGGGTTCCCATATCACTCCAACTGCACACGCCCACCATTACAGAGCCTCCACTAGTTTAGTCACCGGCTGACGTTGTAGGATTGACGGATTCATGAGGTTATCTCCATACCCGTACACGTCAATCCGCCCGGTACAATTTGAAACGAGACTCGTCCGACCAGGCAACATGTTTCCAGTCATCAACAGTCCAATGTTAGTTCACGGGCCCAGGCGAAGCGTAAAGCTAAGTGTCGTGCAATCATAAAGTGTACACGAGCGGACCTTCGGCTCCGAAGGTCCATATCGATGATGTTTCGTTGAGTGGTCGCACGCTACACTTGCTGATGACCCAGCATTAAAACTGCATCAATTTGCGGAAGGGTTGCTCTATCACATTGAACGATTCTCTTCAGTCGTCGTTGGTTCGGTTCTTGCAGGTTCTTTTTCCGACCGCAGTGATGTCGCAGATACGATACTTTACCCGATTCCTGATATTTACGCTACACTCGTGAAATTTTCGTACGAGAAAATCCCCACTTTATCGCTATCTCGGAGATGCTGTGTCCCGTGGCTCGTGCGCCGACACCACTTTCAAACTCACATCTTGGTAACCTGCCATTGTGGCAGCAGTAACCGATCTAACAACTGCGCCAGACACTTGTTGCGTTATATAGGCGTTGCCTATCGCACCACCGTGTTCTGCCTGTTTATATATCTCTATAGTTGAGTATGAATGCCAGTACCTGTTTATTTGGCGCTTCAGTTTATGTATGTGTGAGTGTGTGTAAATGTAAGACGGACGTACGGTGTCGTGTCCAGAAATTTTGGACCTAAGTTGTAGCCTCATTGCTTTGTTATTGAATCTACTAGGGTATTTCGGAAAGTAAAGATACAGCGTACGCCAGAGGAACCGAAGGGCTTTGGCGAGCAAGTTGGCAACACTGGTGTTAACCTTGAACCGTTAGCTTTCTCCTCGCGGTCGTTCGGCAGTTGAACGTTGCTTCTGGTTGGAGTAGGTCGTGTTTAAAATGGCTGCGCCGATTCAGAATCCCGCCAAATGCGAAGTGCGCTCCGTCAGACGTTTTCTTCGTGCAAAAGGTCAGCGAACAGCGGATATTCACAAAGAAATTGTTTCTGTTTATGGGAACATTATGATTAGACAAAATGTAACGAAATGGTGTCGTCATTTATCTGAAGGTAGGACCGATGTTAATGGCGAACGAAGAACAGGTCGGCCATCTGTGATCTCTGATGCCCTTATTCGGAGAACAGAGGAAGCAATTCGTGCGAACAGACGTCTCACATTGAAAGAATTGCATCATATCATACCAGACGTGTCAATGACAACTGTTGTGACTGTTGTGACTGTCGAGTTAGGGTACAGGAATTTGTGTGCGCGCTGGGTTCCAAAACTGTTAACGGAAGAACACAAAAAGAAAAGGATGGGCTTTGCATTCGGCTTCCCCACACGCTATGCTGAAGCAGGTGATGAGTTCCTTGATCACATTGTGACAGGTGACGAGACGTGGGTTTATCACCATACACCTGAATTCAGACAACAATCAATGCAATCTCGCCATTCGAATTCACCAAAAGCCAAGAAATGCAAAACGTCGGTCTCAGCGAAAAAAAATCATGGATTCTGTTTTTTGGGACGGACAAGGCATTCTTGTTGTGTTGGCAGAAGAGCCAACTCCGTGTTACTAGAGGAGGCCGAAATGCACGCGTTTTAGCTCACGCAGGCTGGCGTGAGGAGGGAAGGACTATACTGACGTGAGGTTGAGAGGTGGCATGAGCCCCCTCTCATATTTCTATCTTACGATTCTCCTCTCTAGTTGCATGCGGTGGAGGGTTGCTTTTCCTTAACACGCGTACTTCCCACGCAGCGTCTCTCGTCAGCCGGGTGGGCCGGTGACAGGCGGGCTCTGTGGAACTGGAGAGAGTTAAGCCGACGTGTGTGAGGCAGTCGAGTGAATGCTTTTCAGACGCCGACATTGTCAAGAGACACGCCCGCTGGGGTGTGAAGTAGCGGCTGGGCTAGAGGTTCCGTTACTTCAGAGAAACTTTGCGAAAACACTTTCTGGCGGGCTACCAGCGAGGCGTGGGAATGACTTGTGTACCCACGCAGTTGTGGCGGGAAAATTCCCGCACTTTCTGCAAAATCAGCACAGAAATTGGCGCCAAGAATCTCCATTGGTGGAATGGTAGTGCTCCGGCAATGGAGTGGAATTTCCGCCGGTTTTCGTGTTGCTGATTGGAACGTAACCATGACCACTGTCGTGGGGGCGGGAAGGTTGTGTGTTCGGCCTGTACGGGTGCTCTGGGTAGTCGGCAGTCGCGTTTCGGTCGAGGACGTCGGAGCAACCAGCCCTCGCCTGCGGTACGCCAGATCGTGTTCTGGGAGATAAGAAGACTGTTGGTAATGTACGTCCGCAGCACCGGCAGATAGGGATTTTCCTAGGTGATAATCAGAGCTCAGCAGAGCGCGCCTGTTCATCCTTTTCTAACTTTGTTCAGTTTCGAGTAGCAGCAATTACTATTGGGTTAGCTGTGTGTCTCTCTTGAGATTTGAGTGGAAAGGAATTGGCTCCACATACCACTTCGTCTTAAACCTCACGATCTAAGTTAGGGACAACTTCACCTTTACTGTGTTTGTATGAATCTCCAATTTTAGCCAATTTGATGTTTTATATTTCCTGTGTCTCTTTTACTATTCTGCGTTTAATCTTAATAAATCATATTGTTATTTTGGACAGAACTTTCTTTCTGTTAATCAATAGAGCAACCCTATCATTCCTCACTATGCTAATGAAACCTTTGTTTATTTAACTTATTTATCAAATTAAATTATTGCAGGTGCCAAACTCTCTTCTACTCCACTAGCAGGGTTGATTAGAGTCAGTTCGCGTATTTGTTCTATCCTTGTGCAACAGCAAAAGTCGGAGTTAGAATAGGGGGGGCTTAGAGCATGATTTACACATGTGGATTCTAGTAGAATTTAGTGATAAATACACTACTAGCCCCGGCACCTCGCATAATATGGCGACCCTTGGCCTCGGATCTTTCCTGTGAATCTCTGATAAACAAACAGGATTCTTAGTAGGAACATTCAATTTTTTTTCTCTCTATTTTTTAATGATTAATACCCAAGTTTTTTTTGGTAGTTCCGCGTTTAGTTTTAAGTAGCGGCGCATGACTACAGTTTTTGTTTTCAGTGTATATATTTTTTTGTTCATTGTTTTTTTTGTGTTTCGCTGATGTGGTGTCTGTACCGCATCGCACTTTGTCGGATTTGTGTGCGGTTTCTGTACCACATCAAATTGTGTTTGTGATTACAGCGTTGGAACAGCGTTGTTGAAATTTTATGTTTATGTGTAAAAAATATATGGAGTAGATTAATTTTATTGTGCATTTTAGATGAATTTGTTTTTATGAATGATAACGAGAAGTAAGGCACGACTATTATCGGGCGAAGCTAAAACAAAAGAGGATAGCATAATGGATAAGGGGCAGTTTACTGACGGGAATAGGTTCGGAGATGAGATGGGCACATTTTTAGCGGGACAGGACGCCAGGGGCATTGATGAGGAAGGTGATTTGGACGCGATCTCAGAGCAGCGTTGCGGCCGTGATTATGATAGTGAAGTAGAGGATGAAACAGAGACAGGCACACAGGTCGAGACGGTAGCAGAAGTTTATAGTCAAACGAACGAGTGCAGACAGAGGCCAGCTCGGTCACGTCAGAGCTCTAGCGCCCAGGTGTCCAGAGTTACATCGCCCATGTTTGAAGAGGATCAAGAAGATGACGTAAACCCAATACTGAGCTTCCTACGATCAATGAAAGAAGAAGCTGACGAACAGCGTAAGAAGCAGGAAGAAGCTGACGAACAGCGTAAGAGGGAGAAGGAAGAAGAGGAGAAACAACGTAAGAAGGAGAAGGAAGAAGCTGACGAACAGCGTAAGAAGGAGAAGGAAGAAGAGGAGAAACAACGTAAGAAGGAGAAGGAAGAAGAGGAGAAACAACGTAAGAAGGAGAAGGAAGAAGCTGACGAACAGCGTAAGAGGGACACTGAGGCAATAATCTCGCATATAGGGGCAATTCGTGGGGAATTATTAACAATAAAGAAAGAATGTGGAGAAGCAAAACAAATGTCAATGGTAGCACAAAAAGTAGCAGGCCTAGCCAAAACTGCAGCAACAGGGGCAATGAAAATCGCAAGAGTAACTTCTAAACTCGCAGGGCGCTTGCGACGTGCGACACAAGTCCACTCGAAATCCCTAGCGGCCTTAAAGACTCAAGGTAATATTGCGGTTACGAACATCACGAAACGAATGAAAGAAGTAGAGAGTCGGATAGCAAAACTAGAGCGAAATGGGCACACGAGCACTGCGCGTTCGGATACCAATGATGGAGCACACAGGATTGTGTCTCCGAGGAAAAGCCCGCCGTGCTCTAGCCCAGTGACAGCGTGCGGAACAAACAATGCACACGCAGAAACAGCGAGTAATAGCTCCAATAATTGCAGCCCACTTAGAAGAATGAATGCTGAATGCCACTTCCACTGTGATACAGACGTAGCACATCACAGTTATCAGCAAGATAGATCAGGACACTCCGCAGACGTGCAAGTATCGGAAACGTCTGACAACACCAGTGCGAGGATCGGACAGAATTTTGATCACAATCACTTCCTGTCGATACTCAAATTCCAGAAGTTCAAAGATAATGGAGGGTCGATGCATCCGAAGAGCTGGGTGATGCAATTTACTAATTCATTACCGTCGTCATGGCCAACCCAGGCCAAATTAGAATTCATGTGTGGACACATCGAAGGCCAAGCCGCGGAAAAGATGCGGGGCGTGGCAGCGACGTGTCGGACTTATCAGGAATTTGTTGGTGCATTCCTGCGGACCTACTGGTCAAAGGAAACGCAAGACAGGATTAAAGAGGAAATAATATTTTGTCCTGAACTGGAAGTGTCCGGGCATAAGAGCGCAACCAAATTTTTTGATGACTTACTCAAGAAGAATCAGTTTTTAGATAGTCCATACAGCAACGGAGAAATTATTAAATTTTGCTTTTCGAAATTGCCAGTTAGGTATCAACAGACACTTGTCGGGAAGTGTGGATCTGACATAGATGCATTCAAGAGTCTACTGCGCGAACTCGAAGTAGTCTTCGATAAACAAGACGCAAAGGACAGGAAGAAGGGGCAAAGTAACAAATACCACCGGCCAGGAACAGAAGACGACAGCAGATTGCATAATCGCACTGGTCAGTTAGGAAACCAGGGTTACGGAAGTCAAGGTTACGCTATTCAAGGTTATGGAAACCAAAGACACGGAAACCAGAACGTCAGGGAGCAGGGGCAATCTAGACAAGGAATCTGGGATAGAAGGAATAACGAACGGCAAAGCGACCGTAATTGGAGAGAGCGAAACCAAGGACAACGGTGGAACCAGGAGATTGAAACCAGACCCGCAAATCCTAATGCACGTCAGAGGAGGGGGAGCCTAACTAGGGATTGACGCCAGACTAGTGCGAACACAGGCCGCCGGAATTTCGCACGTAATCTCGGACCTGGCCAACTACGGATGATACATTACGAAGATTTATCAGAAATCCTGCTCGAGGAACATAAAGCAACTCCTCGACATGATCGGCAGCCTCTTATCACAGTAGCAATAGCTGAAAAGAGTCTGAATGCGATAATAGATAGTGGAAGCTACATAACAGCAATATCTGAGGCAGCATACAAGAGGTGCTCTCAGGAGATGGACTGGCCTGTCCTATCGGTTAAGAAAACCAAAATAAAAGGGGCATTAGCGGGTAAATGTACGGAGGTCACCCAACAAACAAGACTGGAATTCTCCTGCCAAGGACACAAAATAGAGTCTAACTTCTGGATCGTGCCAAATCTGGCGATCGACATGATAATAGGAACGGACTTCCTAAATGAACATGAAGCGATAGTTGATCTAGGACGAGGTGAAGTGGTTTTGAGGAAAGGGAATCCCGTCCACATTAAGTTCGACGATCAGCTGATCCCAGCTCAACTACCGTCTAACTGTGTTCGGATAAACTATGCGTGTCGGAAAGACAGAAAGGAAGAACAGGACGACGTTGCGGATAGGGGAGAGGACACGGATGAGAATGAAGTCGGAATAATGGGAGAAATAAAGGAGAAAATAGGAGAAAAAGTGGAAGCAATAAAGAATATAAGGGGCGAACACCGCAAAGAACTTCATAAATTACTAGTAGAACATGCGGAGGTCTTCCTTCCCAAGACAGGATGAATAAAGAACTTCCAATATGAATTTCGTGTACGTCCGCACAACCAGTTTCGTGTGCCACCCTATCCAATCCCCTTGGCATATCGACAGAAAGTAGCAGCTGAAATTACGCGAATGCTGAGTGAAGGAATAATAGAACCTACGGCTTCAGCCTATAATAACCCGTTAAGAGTAGTCGAGAAGGCAGATGGTAGTATTCGTTTAGTCTTGGACTCGCGACAAATTAATACCATAATAGAACCCGAAACAGACAGACCGGAACGATTAGAGGAACTCTTACAAAACTTCCATGGAATATCAATCTTCTCATCAGTTGATCTAAAATCGAGTTTCTGGCAGATCGAGCTCCATCCAAATTGCAGACAGTACACAGCCTTTTTAGCATTTGGAAGATGTTACCGGTTTCGTCGTCTACCATTTGGTTTGAACGTTTCATCTGCCGCATTCATTCGGGGGCTGGACGGCATACTAAGCGATAATTTGAAACGTCATGTCACCAGCTATGTGGACGATTTGCTGATCGCGGAGAAATCTTGGGGAGAGCACAATGCGGTCCTCGGTGAACTCCTTGCGACATTCAAGGAATACGGAGTGACTATCAATATCGAAAAATCGAATTTTGGGACGTCCTCTGTGAAATTTCTAGGACATATCATCACGGGTGAGGGCATTGCGCCAAATCCCGAAAAGATCGAAGCGATTGAAAAGTTTCCCATTCCTACGACAAAGAAGCAGTTAAGGGGGTTCTTGGGGATCATAAATTTTTACAACCGCTTTATACATGTCAAAACTCAGAGCAGTCCTCGGTTGCATCAACTTACAGGAAAGAAGATTCCTTGGGAATGGGATGAGGCGGCCGAATCCGAATGGAAAACATTAAAATTCGCATTATTACAAGCACCCATCCTATCACACCCTAATTTAGCTGAAGAGCTTTGCATAGTAACGGACAGTTCATACTCCGGTCTGGGTGTCATGGTGTTCCAAGACTATGTACATGAAGGAAACAGGGTGTGGAAGACAATTGCGTTTGCTAGCAGAGTACTAGCCAAGAGTGAGAGGAATTACTCAGTAACCGAGTTAGAGGCGCTGGCTATTGTATGGGCGTTTGAAAAATTCAGATACCTTCTGTTTGGTCGCAAGACGAAAGTCTACACAGACCACAAGGCACTCGAGTTCTTGATGACTGCAAAGCTTAATCACAGGCGGCTCATTAGGTGGGCATCATATCTACAGCAGTACAACTTTTCGATAGAATATATCCCCGGCAGTCAGAACATTATTGCAGATGCCTTATCACGGTCACCGATCGGATTTGAGCACAACATGGAAGAAGATCTAGAGGAAAATCACTACTGCCTTTACTATATGCAGAAAGTAGCCTTTGAGAATTTTATTACCTGTAGTATGCAGGACATCAAGAAGGAGCAAGACAAGGACCCTGCCCTAGTGTTATTGAAACAGAAATGGATAGACAGAAGACACGCCACCATCAGGCAGTTCTACCTCTTGCGTAAAGGCATAATTTTCCACCGAAATTATACCAACGACACTGAATGGGGGGTATGCATCCCTGAACACCTAATAAACAAGGTTATATGGCATACTCACCTTAGCTATGGACACTTCGGACCACGCAAGTGCAATCTCAAGCTAAGGACCATGTGTTACTTTCGAAACATGGAGCGTCGAATTCGGAGGGTACTGTCGGTGTGTAAAGACTGCCAAAAGGCTAAGCACACCACTGTGAGCATGCAGGCACCATTATACCCAATCGTACCGACCAAATTAAGACAATTAGCAGCAACAGATTTGATGGGACCTTTGCCGAGAACAAGAAGAGGATATACTTACGTATTAGTGTTTGTTGAACTAACGTCCAAATACGTTACCTTTACGCCACTGAAGAGGGCGACAGGACGAACTGTATCACGAGCCCTCATCCGGGATTTCCTACCACAGGTTGGTCATGTGAGTAGAATCATTTCTGATAACGGGCCACAGTTTAAGTCAAAAACATGGAAGGAGACGTTGCGTCGATGTAAAATTGATCCCATTTTTATATCTTCACACCATCCGAGCTCGAATGCTGCAGAACGGGTTATTAAAGAACTCGGAAACTTGTGCCGGTTGTACTGTAACAAACAGCACACGACATGGGACGTTTTCCTTAAAGACTTCCAGGAGGTGATCAATGAGGCACCCCATGGGATAACAAAATTGTCACCCATTACAGTACTGAAAAACCGGATTCCTAAGGACTTGATAACCAAGGTCGTAAACTTCCCACCAAGGGCGCGAACGCAGCACCAAGCCATAGTGGATTTGGCTCTCAAGAGGATACGGGCTGCAGCAGAGGTCAGGAAGAGACGTGCCGACAGGGGAGCTCGCATACGACACTTCCAAGTTGGACAAAAGGTGCTCGTTAAGTCTTTCCGACTTTCGAACAAACAAAAAATGAAATGCCAAAAATTCTATTCTGTTTACAACGGCCCGTACCGTATAAGGAGAGCAGCTCACCACAATGCTTATGAATTGGAGACGCTGAAAGGAAAGAAGTCCATAGGACTCCACCACATCTCTCACATAAAGGAGTTCGTAGAATAGTAGTAGTGTAAGAAATGTACATAGTAGAATAGGCAAAAATATGAACCTTTTTTTTTCGGGGAACAATAACCGTTGCATTAATAGATTAAGATTGCTAAAGTGTTAACACGCTGCGTTGTCTTGCATAAGAATTTACTGCTGCTATCCTCTTTTTGTTTATGTTTGCGATCTCCAATGTCGATGGAGTAGGAGACACTACCTTTCCATGAGCAATGTTTTAGTCCTTTCCTATCTGGTGTCCATGTTAAGGGATAAGGATGAGTGACGAGACGTCGCACAAACGGGCGCATACAAGAACGTGCTCTTAGAAGCGTTCTGAGAAGTCGTGATACGCTCCATAGCGGCCACAACCAGTTCGTGAGACGTTCATACCAATGCTTGCAGGCACGCGTCAGTGCACTGCACGATTGTGGTATATTGCGCGATTTCGAGGGTGAATATGGGCAGTATAGTTTTTGCAGAGCTGCGCCGGTATCGTTGTCTTGCAAGTCGGGGTGAACCTGTGAGCATTTGACTCTAATGGTGCCCTAGACGAGAGAAATGAGGGCATAAAAGCCTACCATGCTAATGTGCTGGTTGGGGATTTAGCGTGCTGCTCGTTTTTGTCACAGATGAATCACCAAGGAATTGTACTTGGATATTCGTGACATACTGTGTAGCTGGCGTGTGTTGGGTGTCTGAATCCTCAACAGGAACCAGTCCTGGCTTGGTCATATTACATTGCTTCTGGAAGGGTGTACTTCGATCGCGAAAACCGCTTCACATAGAGAAGGAAGTTGCAACTATAAATTTATTGTCGTGTATAGCCATGGCTAACCCAGTCTCCGGAGTTTCAGTGAGGCGTAATGAAAACTCGGAGGTCATGTCGTACGGCGCGCACATCACTGTCGTCAATAGCGGCGAGCAGCAAGACATCTCAGCGTAACAGGAACTATGTAAGGGTATTGTATAAGGTAAATAAAAAAAAAAAAAATAAATAAATAAATAAATAAAATAAAATAAATAAATAAATAAATAAAAGGGAAAGTACGATACTAGGATAAGTTAAACTGTAGGATTTAACAATAACTAGATTAATATTGTGGGGGTTTTCTACCACAAGTGTGGCGCGCGCCTGTTGAGTTGCTATTTTTCAGGTCACCAAACCACAGACCCGAGATGGAGGGACGACGGGCGAGCGAAAGTAGCGTAGTTGCATGTTCTTTATAGCACAGTAAAACTTAGACCTGCATAACAACATAATTTAATTAAAAGACGTAGAATGTAGATCGTTGGGATATGGTAGTTAATTCTTGAAGCATGTCTACTGTCGATCTATATAATTAATAGTAATATTAGTGCGGGCCCGCACATTTAGTTGTTCATCCATTACAAAGCATCAGTTATCACACACCATGTACATACTGAGATCGGTCTCTACACATATATCAAAATAAATTATTTCCATGTCTAGATTAGATGTTATAATGATTGCCATAGATTAATAACTATAAAAGTAAAATAAGAGTGTCTGAAATGACAGACCATCAATGTTTCATTATGTAAATTTATTATAACATAGAAGGTCATGGGAAAAAGTTAGGCATAAGACTTTTGTAAGAATTGTACAGATGACGAGGAACGTGGCAATGCAGAGGCCAGCCAGCGCAAAAACAAGAGGTCTTCGGCTACCTGCTAGAGGGCGAGCGTCCCGTCCTACACGCTGACAGTCACCCGGCTGCCTACCTGAGGGATTACACGGGACCCTCGCCCCGCCACAAGCGAAAGTGGGACTGGCCGTTGACCCTGACACGCGACAGCCTGCTAGCTCTCCGGACGCGGCAGCCGCTTGGAGGGATTCCCTGCGGCAGACCACGTTGTCGTGAGTACACGAAGAACATCACATATCGTGTCAGAACCTGCGCCTCATGTGCCTCAGGACAGAAAGGGACGCTCTATACTCACCTGTTTGGGTTTTTACAACTCACTAGCATTGGCCGATCTGCATACACAAAGCAGTATCGTGCCACACTAACAAATGTATGGTCTCATGTCTTACTTCTCCTCTCTATTAGAGAGCAGTTTTTAACAATAGTCGCTCCTAGTTCGATCCTGTATGGATGACCTCACACACTTGTGGAGTCACTCCACGTGCCATCATCCCTCGTCGAACTGCAATATTGGGAAACGTAAAGTTCTGTCCAGCGAGAGAAGAGACCTAGACTAGTGATGTATCCCAACAAGGAGATCTCAGAGACAATTAATCGACGTGAGGAGAACCTATCACTGTGTCTTCCTACCGTACTGCCGTGATCATATGCGTGGGTCTGACTACAATCTCAACAACGTACTGCAGACACTCCAGAACTCCCTATTGCTGTTGCCACAACGTAGCTACTACAACCGATGTTTAGCCTTATGTGATGTCAGTACAGTGGAATCAGTGAAGTGCCACGGATATTTCTAACAATGTGATTTAGTGCCTCATTCTCAGCACAGTCGTGAACTTTGTGCAATGTGCACGCACAATTTGATGCCCCATGAACCTTGTTTTTTTTTTGTTTTTCTTAAATTTCTTTCTCTTATGTTGTTTCTGTAATGTATGTTATACCTTGTATGCGTTTGTGTTTTACACTGTAATTCTTATTACAGATTACTGTATTGTTCTCCACATCATGTTTTTTTTGTATTTTGTGTTTATTGTTGTGTGTATGCTAACAGTGTGCCTGAAGTCCCCATAAACTGAAGCAGATACCACCACTGTCATTGTGAATGGACCATCAGTTCAGGGAACATTTTGTAAAGGTTATTCTTGCTGCAGGGAGACAGAATGAATCGGAGGTTGTAACTAGATTCTGAAAACTCACAAAGAGATTGTTAACTTAAATATTATCATGTGTGAGTGAGTTCAGGTTAGTTTAATGATTAAAATTGTTGTAACATCTTGGGCATTTAATTGCGGAGCACTCCAACTCTGATTGTAAAGAATAAACTGCTCCATATTTGGCTCAGATGCCCGGGCCATATTTAGAGAGTGAATGTCTGCGTGAATCGGTGTTTGGGAAGGGGCTCCCTGGGTATGGATGTGTGATGTGAGTGTTAGTGTTCCATATTAAGAAGGTGAAGTTGGCTACATCATATATAATCCTCCCTCTATGAGTTGCATTTTTCAGTTGCAATGATCTTTTTATAGAGTGCGGTATGTGGAGTCACTTTGTAAGATTGTTCTTGGGCGATTGACTCACTACCTTGCTCCTAAGTGAGCCAACCGCTCACCAATTACAATCTAAAATGGCGTAGGGGCAATGAGAGGTGGCATGAGCCCCCTCTCATATTTCTATCTTACGATTCTCCTCTCTAGTTGCATGCGGTGGAGGGTTGCTTTTCCTTAACACGCGTACTTCCCACGCAGCGTCTCTCGTCAGCCGGGTGGGCCGGTGACAGGCGGGCTCTGTGGAACTGGAGAGAGTTAAGCCGACGTGTGTGAGGCAGTCGAGTGAATGCTTTTCAGACGCCGACATTGTCAAGAGACACGCCCGCTGGGGTGTGAAGTAGCGGCTGGGCTAGAGGTTCCGTTACTTCAGAGAAACTTTGCGAAAACACTTTCTGGCGGGCTACCAGCGAGGCGTGGGAATGACTTGTGTACCCACGCAGTTGTGGCGGGAAAATTCCCGCACTTTCTGCAAAATCAGCACAGAAATTGGCGCCAAGAATCTCCATTGGTGGAATGGTAGTGCTCCGGCAATGGAGTGGAATTTCCGCCGGTTTTCGTGTTGCTGATTGGAACGTAACCATGACCACTGTCGTGGGGGCGGGAAGGTTGTGTGTTCGGCCTGTACGGGTGCTCTGGGTAGTCGGCAGTCGCGTTTCGGTCGAGGACGTCGGAGCAACCAGCCCTCGCCTGCGGTACGCCAGATCGTGTTCTGGGAGATAAGAAGACTGTTGGTAATGTACGTCCGCAGCACCGGCAGATAGGGATTTTCCTAGGTGATAATCAGAGCTCAGCAGAGCGCGCCTGTTCATCCTTTTCTAACTTTGTTCAGTTTCGAGTAGCAGCAATTACTATTGGGTTAGCTGTGTGTCTCTCTTGAGATTTGAGTGGAAAGGAATTGGCTCCACATACCACTTCGTCTTAAACCTCACGATCTAAGTTAGGGACAACTTCACCTTTACTGTGTTTGTATGAATCTCCAATTTTAGCCAATTTGATGTTTTATATTTCCTGTGTCTCTTTTACTATTCTGCGTTTAATCTTAATAAATCATATTGTTATTTTGGACAGAACTTTCTTTCTGTTAATCAATAGAGCAACCCTATCATTCCTCACTATGCTAATGAAACCTTTGTTTATTTAACTTATTTATCAAATTAAATTATTGCAGGTGCCAAACTCTCTTCTACTCCACTAGCAGGGTTGATTAGAGTCAGTTCGCGTATTTGTTCTATCCTTGTGCAACAGCAAAAGTCGGAGTTAGAATAGGGGGGGCTTAGAGCATGATTTACACATGTGGATTCTAGTAGAATTTAGTGATAAATACACTACTAGCCCCGGCACCTCGCAAGGTCTGGAACATGACAAGGAATTAGAATTCAGAAAGCGCACGTAATTATTTTGATACTTAACTTTAATCCATTAATTATGAACGTCGCTCTTGATGGTACATGAGTCACAATATTATCTGTTCAGAATACATAGTAACTGAATATGGCGCCTTGCTAGGTCGTAGCAATTGACGTAGCTATGCTGAACTGTCGTCTCTGCAAATGAGAGCGTATGTAGACAGTGAACCATCGCTAGCAAAATCGGCTGTACAACTGGGACGAGTCTAGGGACTCTTTCTAGACTAGACCTGCCGTGTGGCGGCACTCGGTCTGCAATCACTTATAGTGGCGACACGCGGGTCTGACGTATACTAACGGACCGCGGCCGATTTAAAGGCTACCACCTAGCAAGTGCGGCGTCTGGCAGTGACACCACAACTCTTCTGTTGGAATTTATGCCTCCTGGAACGACAATTAATGCTGCTGCCTATTGACAGACTTTGAAACGTCTTCGAAGCCAATTCAAAACAAACGCAGGGGAATGCTGACAAGTGGAATCCACTTGCTTCATGACAATGCTCGGCCTCACACAGCGCTCGTAACCAAAGCACTACTCAAACCAAATGGGACGTATTGGACCATCCGCCATACGGCCCGGACCTTACGCCCACCGAATTCCATGTCATCCGTTACCTGAAGTCACATCTTGGTGGAAAATCATTCCACGACGATGAAGAGATCAAGGATGAAGTTGAAATGTGGTTCCGCCAACAGTCGGCAACCTTCTATGACTGTGGGATACCAAAGGTTGTGCACCGACTTAACAAATGTTTAGATAACGGGGGTGATTGTGTCGAACAATAACAAATAATCCAGTTAATAAGATTTGACTGACGTTTTCCAAATTGCTGTTGTTGTTATGGTCTTCAGTCCTGAGACTGGTTTGATGCAGCTCTCCATGCTACTCTATCCTGTGCAAGCTTCTTCATCTCCCAGTACTTACTGCAACCTACAACCTTCCGAATCTGCTTCATCTCTACGATTTTTACCCTCCACGCTGGCCTCCAATGCTAAATTTGTGATCCCTCGATGTCTCAGAACATGTCCTACCAACCGGTCCCTTCTTTTTGTCAAGTTGTGCCATAAAATCCTCCCCAGTTCTATTAAATACCTCCTCATTAGTTATGTGATCTACATATCTAATCTTCAGCGTTCTTCTGTAGCACCACATTTCGAAAGCTTCTATTCTCTTCTTGTCCAAACTATTTATTGTCCATGTTTCACTTCCATACATGGCTACACTCCATACAAATACTTTCAGAAACGACTTCCTGACACTTAAATCTACACTCGATGTTAACAAATTTCTCTTCTTCAGAAACGCTTTCCTAGCCATTGCCAGTCTACATTTTATATCTTCTCTACTTCGACCATCATCACTTATTTTGCTCCCCAAATAGCAAAACTCCTTTACTACTTTAAGTGTCTCATTTCCTAATCTAATTCCCTCAGCATCAGCCGACTTAATTTGACTACATTCCATTATCCTCGTTTTGCTTTTGTTGACGTTCATCATATATCCTCCTTTCAAGACACTATCCATTCCGTTCAACTTCTCTTCCAAGTCCTTTGCTGTCTCTAATAGAATTACAATGTCATCGGCGAACCTCAAAGTTTTTATTTCTTCTCCATGGATTTAAATTCCTACTCCGAATTTCTCTTTTGTTTTTCTTACTGCTTGCTCAATATAAAGGTTGAATAACATCGGGGAGAGGCTACAACCCTGTCTCACTCCCTTCCCAACCACTGCTTCCCTTTCATGCCCCTCGACTCTTATAACTGCCATCTGGTTTCTGTAGAAATTGTAAATAGCCTTTCGCTCCCTGTATTTTACCCCTGCCACCTTTAGAATTTGAAAGAGAGTATTCCAGCCAACATTGTCAAAAGCTTTCTCTAAGTCTACAAATGCTAGAAACGTAGGTTTGCCTTTCCTTAATCTTTCTTCTAAGATAAGGCGTAAGGTAAGTATTGCCTCACGTGTTCCAACATTTCTACGGAATCCAAACTGATCTTCCCTGAGGTCAACTTCTACCAGTTTTTCCATTCGTCTGTAAAGAATTCGCGTTAGTATTTTGCAGCTGTGACTTATTAAACTGATAGTCTGTAATTTCCACATCTGTCAACACCTGCTTTCTTTGGTATTGGAATTATTATATTCTTCTTGAAGTCTGAGGGTATTTAGCCTGTCTCATACATCTTGCTCACCAGATGGTAGAGTTTTGTCAGGACTGGCTCTCCCAAGGCCGTCAGTAGTTCTAATGGAATGTTGTCTACTCCCGGGGCTTTGTTTCGACTCAGGTCTTTCAGTGCTCTGTCAAACTCTTCACGCAGTATCGTATCTCCCATTTCATCTTCATCTTCATCCTCTTCCATTTCCATAATATTGTCCTCAAGTACATCGCCCTTGTATAGACCCTCTATATACTCCTTCCACCTCTCTGCTTTCCCCTCTTTGCTTAGAACTGGGTTTCCATCTGAGCTCTTTATATTCATGCAAGTGGCTCTCTTTTCTCCAAAGGTCTCTTTAATTTTCCTGTAGGCAGTATCTATCTTACCCCTAGTGAGATAAGCCTCTACATCCTTACATTTGTCCTCTAGCCGTCCCTGATTAGCCATTTAGCACTTCCTGTCGATCTCATTTTTGAAACGTTTGTATTCCTTTTTGCCTGCTTCATTAACTGCATTTTTATATGTTCTCCTTTCATAAATTCAATATTTCTTCTGTTACCCAAGGATTTCTACTAGCCCTCGTCTTTTTACCTACTTGATCCTCTGCTGCCTTCACTACTTCATCCCTCAGAGCTACCCATTCTTCTTCCTGTCATATGCTCCCTTATGCTCTCCCTAAAAACTCTGTACAACCTCTGGTTTAGTCCAGGTTCCATTTCCGTAAATTCCCACCTTTTTTCAGTTTCTTCAGTTTTCTAAATAAAAATTCTGTTTAAGGACTGCGAGACATTGTATCTTAACTTTTCGAAATGCCCTCATAGAACAAACCACAGCAGTGAGATACAGTGAAGGCGATTACGCACAGTGGCTGGGGTCCGCAGCCGGGGCCGCTGGAGCGCCGGCTGCGGAGGCTGTGACGGTCGGCGGTGTCCGCCGCTGCCGCCGCCTTCCGGAGAGGCGCAACCAGAGCGCGGCGGGCGGCCAGCGTCGGATTGTCCCGGCGCCTCTTACCGCAGCCAGCGTAGCGCGGCGCCGAGCGTCGACCCCGCCGTCACTGTCCCCCGGCTGCCTCTCGCGTGTGCTCACCACGCGACGCGACGTGGTCTGCTTGTCCCTCTGCGGCCCGAGAACTCCTCAGGAGCAGCGCGGCCCCCAGCTTCTTAGCTGCCACGCGCCACAGTGCTCAGAAAGCTGTCACATTTTGCTCGTCAGTGGAGTCACGTCAGGCGACCGGACCCCCTATCGGCGAAGAATGTAATGGGACGTTAACAGGTCGACTGGCCCTTCACGGTTGTAAGAGGGATCCGAAAAATTACGTTTGCCACCAGCTGTACTACTGGCCATTAAAATTGGTACACCAAGAGCGCAGATGATAAACGGGTATTCATTGGACAAACTTATTATACTAGAACTGACATGTGATTACATTTTCACGCAATTTGGGTGCATAGATCCTGAGAAATCAGTACCCAGAACAACCACATCTGGCCGTAATAACGGCCTTGATACGCCTGGGCATTGAGTCAAACAGAGCTTGGATGCCGTGTACAGGTAGAGCTGCCCATGCAGCTTCAACACGATACCACAGTTCATCAAGAGTAGTGACTGGCGTATTGTGACGAGCCAGTTGCTCGGCCGCCATTGACCACACGTTTTCAGTTGGTGAGAGATCTAGAGAATGTGCTGGCCAGGGCAGCAGTCATTTTCTGTATCCAGAAAGGCCCGTACAGGACCTGCAACATGCGGTCGTGCATTAGCCTGCTAAAATGTAGGGTTTCGCAGGGATCGAATAAAGTGTAGAGCCACGGGTCGTAACTCATCTGAAATGTAACGTCTACTGTTCAAAGTGAAGAGAAGTGTAACCAATGGCACCCCATACCATCACGACGGCTGATACGCCAGTATGGCGATGACGAATACACGCTTCCAATGTGCGTTCACCCCGATGTCGCCAAACACGGATGCGACCACCATGATGCTGTAAACAGAACCTGGAGTCATCCGAAAAAATGAAGTTTTGCCATTCGTCCACCCAGGTTCGTCGTTGAGTACACCATCGCAGGCGCTCCTGTCTGTGATGCAGCGTCAAGGGTAACCGCAGCCATGGTCTCCGAGCTGATAGTCCCTGCTGCTGCAAACGTCGTCGAAGTGTTCTTGGTTGTTGTCTTGCAAACGTCCCCATCTGTTGACTCAGAGATCGAGACGTCGCTGCACGATCTGTTACAGCCATGCGGATAAGATGCTTGTCATCTCGACTGCTAGTGATACGAGGCCATTGGGACCCAGCACGGCGTTCCGTATTACCCTCCTGAACACACCGATTCCATATTCTGATACCAGTCATTAGATCTCGCCCAACGCGATACGATAAACCGATATCGCGATAGGCTTCAATCCGACTTTTATCAAAGTCGGAAACGTGATGCTACGCATGTCTACTCCTTCCACGAGGCATCACCACAACGTTTCACCAGGCAACGCCGGTCAACTGCTGTTTGTGTATGAGAAATCGGTTGGAATCTTCCTTCATGTCAGCACGTTGCAGGTGTCGCCACCGGCGCCAACCTTGTGTGAATGCTGTGAAAAGCTAATCATTTGCATATCACAGCATCTTCTTCCTGTCAGTTATATTTCGCGTCTGTAGTACGTCATCTTCGTGGTGTAGCAATTTTAACGGCCAGTAGTATATTTAGCGAAATCTTCATCAAAAGACGAAGCTACGAAATTACCCAATATATTTCACAGCAAATTGTATCCATATGAACTGTTTATCAGAGAATGTCTAAAACAGCTTTATTCATTCCGTATCAATACCGAAAATATCCCCATAAGTGCGAGTATGACTGCAGCATCGAGACCTCCGTACAAACTTAATTTCCTACACCGAAGCTCCAAAAGAACTGGCGTCGACATGTGTATTCAAATACAGAGATTTGTAAACAGGCAGAATACGCTGCTGCGGTCGGGAACCTCTATATAGACAACAAGCGTCTTGCGCAGTTTTTAGATCTGTTACAGCTGCTACAATGGCTGGCTATCAGGATTTAAGTGAGTTTGAACGTGGTGATATAGACGGTTCACGAACGATGGGACACAGCATCTCCGAGCAGCGATGAAGTGGGAATTTTTCCGCAAGACCATTTCACGAGTGTACTGTGAATGTCAGGAATCCGCATATCAGGAATCCCGTAAAACATCAAATTCTGGCATTGCTGCGTCCGGAAAAGCATCCCCTAAGGACGGAATCAACGACGACTGAAGAGAATCGTTCAGTGTGACAAAAGTGAACCCTTCCGCAGATCGTTGGATATTTCAATGCTGGGCCGTCAACACGTGTCTCTGTGCGAACCATTCAACGTAACATCGTCAATAAGGGCTTCCGCAGCCGAAGGTTCACACGTGTACCCTTGATGACACAAAGACTTACGACGTGCCTGGGCCCTTCAGCACCGACATTGGACTGTTGACGACTGAAAATACACTCCTGGAAATTGAAATAAGAACACCGTGAATTCATTGTCCCAGGAAGGGGAAACTTTATTGACACATTCCTGGGGTCAGATACAGCACATGATCACACTGACAGAACCACAGGCACATAGACACAGGCAACAGAGCATGCACAATGTCGGCACTAGTACAGTGTATATCCACCATTCGCAGCAATGCAGGCTGCTATTCTCCCATGGAGACGATCGTAGAGATGCTGGATGTAGTCCTGTGGAACGGCTTGCCATGCCATTTCCACCTGGCGCCTCAGTTGGACCAGCGTTCGTGCCGGACGTGCAGACCGCGTGAGACGACGCTTCATCCAGTCCCAAACATGCTCAATGGGGGACAGATCCGGAGATCTTGCTGGCCAGGGTAGTTGACTTACACCTTCTAGAGCACGTTGGGTGGCACGGGATACATGCGGACGTGCATTGTCCTGTTGGAACAGCAAGTTCCCTTGCCGGTCTAGGAATGGTAGAACGATGGGTTCGATGACGGTTTGGATGTACCGTGCACTATTCAGTGTCCCCTCGACGATCAGTGGTGTACGGCCAGTGTAGGAGATCGCTCCCCACACCATGATGCCGGGTGTTGGCCCTGTGTGCCTCGGTCGTATGCAGTCCTGATTGTGGCGCTCACCTGCACGGCGCCAAACACGCATACGACCATCATTGGCACCAAGGCAGAAGCGACTCTCATCGCTGAAGACGACACGTCTCCATTCGTCCCTCCATTCACGCCTGTCGCGACACCACTGGAGGCGGGCTGCACGATGTTGGGGCGTGAGCGGAAGACGGCCTAACGGTGTGCGGGACCGTAGCCCAGCTTCATGGAGACGGTTGCGAATGGTCCTCGCCGATACCCCAGGAGCAACAGTGTCCCTAATTTGCTGGGAAGTGGCGGTGCGGTCCCCTACGGCACTGCGTAGGATCCTACGGTCTTGGCGTGCATCCATGTGTCGCTGCGGTCCGGTCACAGGTCGACGGGCACGTGCACCTTCCGCCGACCACTGGCGACAACATCGATGTACTGTGGAGACCTCACGCCCCACGTGTTGAACAATTCGGCGGTACGTCCACCTGGCCTCCCGCATGCCCACTATACGCCCTCGCTCAAAGTCCGTCAACTGCACATACGGTTCACGTCCACGCTGTCGCGGCATGCTACCAGTGTTAAAGACTGCGATGGAGCTCCGTATGCCACGGCAAACTGGCTGACACTGACGGCGGCGGTGCACAAATGCTGCGCAGCTAGCGCCATTCGACGGCCAACACCGCGGTTCCTGGTGTGTCCGCTGTGCCGTGCGTGTGATCATTGCTTGTACAGCCCTCTCGCAGTGTCCGGAGCAAGTATGGTGGGTCTGACACACCGGTGTCAATGTGTTCTTTTTTCCATTTCCAGGAGTGTATGTTGCGTGATCGGAGGAGTCTCGTTTCAAATCCTATCGAGAGGATGGACTTCTACGGGCATGGAGACAACCTCACGAATCCATGAATCCTACAATGTCAGCAGGTGACTGTTTAAACTAGTGGAGGCTCTGTAATGGTGGGCGTGTGCAGTTGGAGTGATATGGGACCGTGATACGTCTGGATACGACTCTGACAAATGACACGTACGGAAGCATTCACGCCCATTGTGCATTTCGAGGAACTTGGGCCATTCCAACAGGACAATGCGGCATCCCCCACGTCCACAATTGCTACAGAGTGGTTCCAGGAACACTTCTGAATTTAAACGTTCCACTGGCCACCAGACTCCCCAGACATGAACGCTACTAAGCATATCTGGGATGCCTTGCTACGTCCTGTTCAGAAGAGATTTCCACCCTGTTGTACTGTTGCGGATTTATGGAGAACCCTGCAGGATTCATGGTGTCAGTTCACTCTAGTACTACGTCAGACATTAGTCGAGTCCACGCTATGTCATTTTGCGCTACTTCTGCGTGCCCGCGGGAGCCCTAAATGATATGAGGGAGATGTACCAGTTTCTTTGGCTTTTCAGTGTAGTTCAAGCATTTGCAACTGCTTCTGGTCACTCGGATGAGGAAATAGAGTCCTTCTATGAGTGACTGTGAAAAAGGGAGGGATTTATAAATTTATAATTGGTGACTCTAATGCCAAATTTGAAACTACAAGGAACGTGATTCAGTTATAGGCAAATGTGGAATAGATGAAGGAAATGACAGAGGTGAGAGACAAGTTCAATTTGCAGAATGCATGAAAACACCTATTATGAACAAGAACCATCGCAGTCGAAAATTGACTTGGGATTGCCCTAAGTTTAAAGTGAAAAAATGGAATAGAGTTCACTCTTACCAACAGGCCTCAAAACGTTAAAGGTATCTCAGTGCTCAAGAGGTTAATTAAAAACAATGATCATAGATTAATAAGAACAAGACTTGAATCGAATGCAAAAGATGACACACTGAGGCTAATTAAAGAAAAAGAAAAAGAAATATATTTTAAGAAGCTCGAAGAACGGAAAGAGGAATTTCAAGAAAGTATTACGAGGCGGGTGGCGACTATCAACACGGGATCATTCGTCAGCAGTGCGAAGAACTCGATGTTTGTGAGCAGAGAATTTCAGATACCGCAGTGAGGTGCCTGGCACGTTTTACGCAAGCACCTATGTGTAAAGCCATACCGGCTGCAGTTGATGGACGCTCTGCCTACTCGGGACAATGGGTTTCATTCTGACATGCAGCGGCTACTAAAGTAAGACAGTTTTTAAAAGAAGCTGGTTCTCAGTGACGAATCCACGTTTCCTGTGTTTAAAAAAGTTATTCATCCCAACCTGTGTGGTTGGAGCAAGGAACATGTACACAAATCTGTGGAAAACTTTTGTGATTCAGCTGACATCGTTTGTGCCATGTCCTCTGCAAAAGTTTATGGACCATTTTTCCTTTGTGGAGAAAACTGTTTCATGTAACTGAACATGGTTTAGCAGTAAATTATGCAACAAAGGCAACAAGACAGTGGAGACTTCATGTTGAAACTAGACGTTGCTCCTCCAGACTTTCTTTAAGACAATCGTGGTTACTTAAATTCCGAACCTCCTGAGTGTTGGATGTGACCCTCCTCTCCTGTGGCCACCACGGTTATCTAAATTACGAGACTTCTTCTTATGGGGTTATGTGGAAAATCGTGTGTTTCTGCGTCCACTGCCTTTTAATTTGGAAGGGTTCCAAGTAAGGAAAATTAATGCGTCACTGATATTAACGGTTGTCACGACGTAAAGTCAAACGCCGGCGCGCCAGTCGGGAACGATAGAGAGGAGATGGCTGTGAGAAGACGTCAGCCAATTTCACGCTGACCGACCCCTCTCCAGGACGACAACGCGACAGCAGCAAAAAAAATGGTTCAAATGGCTCTGAGCACTATGGGACTTAACTTCTGAGGTCATCAGTCCCCTAGAACGTAGAAATACTTAAACCTAACTAACCTAAGGACATCACACATATCCATGCCTGAGGCAGTATTCGAACATGCGACCGTAGCGGTCGCGCGGTTCCAGACTGTAGGGCCTAGAACCGCTCGGCCACACAGGCCGGCCAGCCTCTATGCTTAGAGGACATAACCGCTGCACTCGACTGGTCGCGGCCCAGTCGAATAGTAGCTTCAAGATTGGGCACTTGTGTAGCAGCGACTTAGGATTGTTTATACTGAAAGACATTGCTTATTTTGCATGTCGCCCTTTGCTTGCGACACATCTATGTATTCACAAAAAAAAAAAAAAAATGGTTCATATGGCTCTGAGCACTATGGGACTGAACATCCGAGGTCATCAGTCGCCTAGAACTTAGAACTACTTAAAACTAACTAACCTAAGGACGGCACACACATCAAGGCAGGATTCGAACCTGCGACCGTAGCAGTCACGCGGTTCCGGACTGAAGTGCCTAGAACCGCACGGCCACCGCTCTGTGTATTCACAAAGTTAAGTATTGTAATCCCTTTTGTTAAAAAGTCGTTAATACTATTTGTTTGAATGTTGTCTAGCGATCCAAGAAAGCTGGTTTCCTAGAGATCCCATATTTGACGGCTAGGCTGGATTTGACAACCGTGACGTATTGAGACGATTACGGCAAGAGTCTGTACTACACAGGAAGAAATGATCATCGTAATAAACAAGAGAAATCAAAGCTCGCACCGAAAGATTTAACTGTTCGTTTTTCCTGCGCGCTGTTAGAGAGTGAAATGGTACAGAAATAGTGTGAAAGGCGTTCCATGTAGATACAGATGTAGACGTCGATTATAGGACTCACGATTCCCTTGTCACAAACGGTGCCCATATGGAGCACCTGCGATGAGAGTTAAAACTTGGAGAGATGCTGCGCTATCGTCTTCTGAAACCCCGGAGGTACTTGTGAATAATCCTGTATAATACACGTTGAAGATTTCTCTTAATCCTTTTCTTGTGATGATGCTGCACTGTCAGGAGCTTACCTTACTGCAGTTCGTAACAGCAGATTTCTGTGAGCTAACCAAAACGTTTCAAAATCCGCATTTTTTGCGTACTGATTGAACACAATTTCCTAAGTAAACCATTAACAACACGATCACGGTCAGAGTTTAGTAAAATAATATCACGTCAATTATGGAGTTGTGACTGAGGGGTCTAACTGTCCAGTCACAAAACGTGACCATATGTCAAGACTCTGAATAACCATCTTTTGCCGCGCAAACTGCTGCAATACGTGCTGCAAGAGAGCCGCTGCAGTTCTGGGCGGTACCGGCAGGGCACTGACGTGGCCCGCTGCGCTAGGTTTATCGGTTGAGGATTCATCTACATCTACACCTACATGATACCGGCAGGGCACTGACGTGGCCCGCTGCGCTAGGTTTATCGGTTGAGGATTCATCTACATCTACACCTACATGATACCAGCAGGGCACTGATGTGGCCCGCTGTGCTAGGTTTATCGGTTGAGGATTCATCTACATCTACACCTACTGACGTGGCCCGCTGCGCTAGGTTTATCGGTTGAGGATTCATCTACATCTACACCTACATGATACCGGCAGGGCACTGACGTGGCCCGCTGCGCTAGGTTTATCGGTTGAGGATTCATCTACATCCACACCTACATGATACCGGCAGGGCACTGACGTGGCCCGCTGCGCTAGGTTTATCGGTTGAGGATTCATCTACATCTACACCTACATGATACCGGCAGGGCACTGACGTGGCCCGCTGCGCTAAGTTTATCGGTTGAGGATTCATCTACATCTACACCTACATGATACCAGCAGGGCACTGACGTGGCCCGCTGCGCTAGGTTTATCGGTTGAGGATTCATCTACATCTACACCTACATGATACTGGCAGGGCACTGACGTGGCCCGCTGTGCTAGGTTTATCGGTTGAGGATTCATCTACATCTACACCTACATGATACTGGCAGGGCACTGACGTGGCCCGCTGCGCTAGGTTTATCGGTTGAGGATTCATCTACATCTACACCTACATGATACCGGCAGGGCACTGACGTGGCCCGCTGCGCTAGGTTTATCGGTTGAGGATTCATCTACATCTACACCTACATGATACCGGCAGGGCACTGACGTGGCCCGCTGCGCTAGGTTTATCGGTTGAGGATTCATCTACATCTACACCTACATGATACCGGCAGGGCACTGACGTGGCCCGCTGCGCTAGGTTTATCGGTTGAGGATTCATCTACATCTACACCTACATGATACCGGCAGGGCACTGACGTGGCCCGCTGCGCTAGGTTTATCGGTTGAGGATTCATCTACATCTACATCTACATGATTACTCTGCAATTCACATTTAAGTGCTTGGCAGAGGGATCATCGAACCACAATCATACTATCTCTCTACCATTCCACTCCCGAACAGAGCGCGTGAAAAACGAACACCTAAACCTTTCTGTTCGAGCTCAGATTTCTCTTATTTTATTTTGATGATCATTGCTACCTACGCAGGTTGGGCTCAACAAAATATTTTCGCATTCTGAAGAGAAAGTTGGTGACTGAAATTTCGTAAATAGATCTCGCTGCGACGAAAAAGTCTTTGCTTTAATGACTTCCATCCCAACTCGCGTATCATATCTGCCTATTACGTGATAATACAAAACGAGCTGCCCTTTTTTGCACCCTTCCGTCAGTCCCACCTGGTAAGGATCCCACACCTGGCAGCAATATTCTAACAGAGGACGAACGAGTGTAGTGTAAGCTGTCTCTTTAGTAGACTTGTTGCATCTTGTAAGTGACCTGCCAATGAAATGCAACCTTTGGCTCGCCTTCCCCACAATATTATCTATGTGGTCTTTCCAACTGAAGTTGTTCGTAATTTTAACACCCAGGTACTTAGTTGAATTGACAGCCTTGAGAATTGCACAACTGAGACGATACCCCATAGGCCCGGCCCGCATCTTGATTAGAAGTCGCTTGTGAGGAACGGTGTCAAAAGCTTTCCGGAAATCTAGAAATACGGAATTCATGGGGAAAACAGCGCGAGTCAGGTGGTTTCACAGCTTCTCGACTGGGTTTACGTCCGTGGAGTTTGGTGGCCAGGGCAGTACATTAAATTCATCTTGGTGCTCTTCGAACAATTCACGTTCACTGCGAGCTGTGTGAGACTGCATTGTCCTGCTGATAAATGCCACCGTGCCGAGGAGAAATAAAATGGATATAGGGGTGGACATAGTCATCCAATGTGCCTACCACAATGACGAAGTAGTCCAGGATATGCTGCGAAACATTCACCAGGCCAGTACGCTCCCTGCTCCGACCTGGAACCTTCCGAGGGTTTACGTTCAGATGTTTCACGCGGTACACGCCAACGCCTAACTGCCCAATGGAGCATAAAACTTGATGCATCTGAAAGGGTCCGTAGCTCATGGTCTAATGGCTAGCGTTGCAGCCCCTGGATCACGAGGACCCAGGTTCGATCCTCGGGAGGGTCGGAGATTTTCCCCGCCATGCAACTGCGTGTTTGTGTTGTCCTCATCATCTCATCATCATTCGAGAGGTGGCGAGACTGGAAATGGATAGATTGGGAACTTGAATGGTTGCTGATGACCTTGATTTTGAGCACTCCACTAACCAACATCATCAACACCTGAAAGGGTCACCTGTCGCCACTCAGTGGACGTTCAGTATTGGCGTGCAGCTTCCAGTCTTGGTCACCAATGAACAGAAGTCAGCATGGATGCATGAAACAGGCTCCTGGTGTTGAGGCTGACACAAAGCAACGTTCGGTGAACGATCGTTGAGGTAGTACTGTCGCTGGCTCCTTGATACATAGAGAGGTCAGTTGCTCAACCGTAGCACGTCTGTTCGCTCGTACACGTATCAGCAGCCATTGTTCAAGCCCGTCATCTAAGGGCCGTGGTACATCACAGTTGCCATGCGTGGTATACTTACATAGCAGCACATGAACAGTTTACAGACCTAGCCATTTCTAAATTTCCCTTGGCAAGAAAGCCTGTGATCTTGCCCTTTTGGACGTCAGATAAATTGTTCCGTTTCCTCATTACGGCACGACATCACTGTTTTCCGCGTCACCTCTTCTTTCGTTCCTGAGAGATTCTACATACCCTCAAGAGCTGCCGTCTGTGAGTGGATGTTGCTCTTTGACGTCGAACATGAACGGCGTTCACAATAATAGTGGCAAACTTCACACGCCCAGGTAAAGTAACCGCATATACCCAAAACATCTAAACCATATTTTCGTGCACACGCAGTGTTGTGTACATAGTTCCGCGTAGTCAGCGCGTACACAACTTTCCCACTAGAGCGCGTCCCGCTAAGCACAACAGCGCAGGCGCAGCGCTCGTCCGTCTCCGCACTACGAGATGGCGCTGTCTTAGAGACGGACCAAATTCTGCTTCTGCCGATCCGTGTATTAATATGTAACGCAGCCAATGAGACTGCTGCTAACGTAGAACCTCTTCTCCTCGCGGATCACACTCGTGCAGTGATACCTGAACGCTCGAGGTATTATAACGAGTGTACAGACCTCCGATTAGTCAGTCTGCATTTATCTGCACATGTCTGTACCAGTCTGCATTAGTCTACATTAGTCTGCACCAGTCTATAGTCAAGTTTCAGTCTGCGCCTAATAAGATTATCATATTGCTGTACATAGCCATGAAGAGAAATGTATAGACACTTTGTCAAGTATCAGAGATATGTGAGAATAAGATTAACGTACCTAGACCAAAGGAACTTCAGATTGTCAATTGTAAATAGCATCCAGAACCAAGTTAAGTAATTTTATGCTTGTTATTATTTTAATAAATGTGTGTGAAAATTAATCAAATTCTGTTTAAAGTTGGTCACCGTCAGTCTGCTACTCTAAGCGTGCAAGTGGCATTTCTATCGTCTGACCTAACAGCAGAAGATAAACACGCCACGATAACACCACGAGACATTTTGCTGAGACTCGCCTACTTCGTTAGAGCGACAAGTCAAATAATCTGATGGTGTGTGTACCGAAGGTTTTACAGTACGCACACAACACGCAGATAGCTGAGCAAGTAAGTGTGTTCTTAGTGAAAGGCAAAATCCAGGTTCAAGTTTTCTAAAGTACCTTCACCCATCTGGTACAAAATAATACTGTCCATGGGAAGCGACATGATTTCCAAAACACTTAAGATAATCGCTCGATACGTTAACGAGCATGCGTAGGGGGAACCAAGTTTTGTCGCACGTTGGAGCACCTGGAGTCGCGGTTAGTCTATGGCTGTGTCCCCTTGGCAGTTGCAGATGGACACAAAAACTAGTTAACGAGCATTCTCTTTCGTTGCCGTGTTTAGAGGGAGGGCAGCAGAGCTTTAATCGCTTCTCCTGAGGCCTGTTCGCTGCAAACCAAACAAACACTTGTTGCCGGTACTGGCTGCGCGCCCCAGTGTTTTGAAACACGTTTCTTCTCCTCGTCTCCTCGTCTGACAGCGGAGCGAATGAAGCTACGCAGTCCACTTTTTGTCGCCTGGCATTTCAGTGTTTAGAGCAGATAACCACCGCCGACGAATGTCGTGTCTCTCAACGACAACGTGGGAAACGAAGAACAGCAGTTACTTTACACTTCTGCAGTGTAGTGTCTCTAAACAGAGCAGCATTTATTACTCGTGAGGTTCACTGCGTCCCAGAGAGGACCGACCCAGTCCACCCTACTCACATTCCATTACGTACGAAATACCAGATGATTTAAAAAAAAGATCAGATTTCAGTTTTTCATTAGAGACAAACTAAACTATAAAGAGAAAGACTGGTCCCCGCGAGCACGCAAAAATGACGCAACACGACGTGGCATGCACTCGGCTAATGTCTGAAGTAGCGCTGGACCGAACTGAATGTAGAATATGTATGGTTCGAGAGCGTTCTGCCACACACACACACACACACACACACACACACACAAAAACACCATTCACTACCCAGGAATAGGAGTCTTCTTGCCAGAACACTGGAGATTTCAACGCTCAATGAGAACAGTATCCGTTTTGTGCCAACGGATAACGGCTTCGTCCAGAATAATTTTTTAACCTTTAAGTGAGCGAAACTTCTCTTCTTAATAAAATTTTGGAATAATTCACTGCATAATTATCAGTTCTGACTAGCTTAGTTAGAACGTTGAGCGTTAAGTGGACCTGACATACGAAATATGAAGGAAGGAGAATGAATAGCCGAGAAAAAAATGGAAACCGATTATGCACAGTCAGCGGAAGATAAAAACTTCAATAAAACACCGTTGATGAACCTAGCATGGGAGCGTGTACTTGATAAAGAAAGAGCATACAGGAAAATTTCTCGTAGCTTACCGCACGATCGAGTGATGGGGTGGTTAGCGGCGCTGGATAGAGTGCCGAACATTATCTGTGAACATAAAGGGCGCCACCTCAGTACTCATTTCCGTAAACCCAACCAGGCAGACGGCGTCAGTTTGGCGTAAAAGTGTGAGCCTCGTCAGTTTCATGATAGTCAGACATTGCCCCTGACGATGATCATGGAGATAAGTCATCGAAAGTTTGGGCTTATATCCGAATTTGACGAGGTAAATTGTCCGAGCAAGTTTTATTCTACTGTTATTATTCTTTGTCACGTATTCCCTGAATTATGCATTTTCTCTCTGCTGTACTTGCATTACTCCACGTGGGTTAAGTCTGAGTACGTGACGAAAGGAAAATTTATTTCACATATAACTGAGGGACATTACAAGAATAGTCTGTCTCTGAAAATCATATGATGAAGTGCCTAGTAAATTTTTGCCGACCAATTATTACAGCTAACACACCGTGTTGCTTTATGAGGCCACATGGGCGAAACAAGAACATACAGAGAAAAGGGCAAGAAAGCTGTACGGGAGTATGAACTGTTTTCGAGCAATTTAGTATTCTCGTACCATCGCAGATTTTACTGACGATCTGAACTGAGCTTCGTTGAAGACAGACTGTAGTCCTGGAGTATAGCACGAGTGTTCAGTCAACAGGGAGCAATAATGTACATCCAAAAATAAATAAGTAAATGTTACGAGGGCGGCTCGAAGCGCATGTTTTACACACAGGTAATGGAGGAAGATGAAACACAAAAATAGGATTTTTTCAGTTTCGGACTGCATAAATCAGTTGTTGGACTGTTTTTAATTCAGTTTCATTGACATTTAACGTACAAAACATGCAACTAGTACCACATTTCAAATTTTTATAAGTTCAGTACCGCCATAGTAATTAGAGTATGCATTACAATTTCTTTAATGGTCTGTGTTTAGTTTGTGACTCGAGGATAATAGTGATATAAGGTACGTAATGTTGAGCTGACAAAATTTAAACTTGGTTGATAAACCGTTCAGATAAGAAGAGGACATAAGATTTTGCAACGAGAGATTAAGTTCATGGATCGAATAATTAATGAGAACGTACTCAATAGAATATATTTCTTTACAGTCTAGTCTGTGATCATACTTTTTTGGCCCTCAGACAATCGATTTCGCTGAGTGATGACCAGATCCGTCGTAATGTGGTAAAGGCAGAGTGATATCGTCAAAAAATACAATGGCAGACCGTGTTATCCCGGCCCGACGAGTCCTTAAGCCCGCCAGAACGAATGGACCCGCCGGCCGCGGTGGTCTAGCGGTTCTAGGCGCACTGTCAGGAACCGCGCGACTGCTACGGTCGCAGGTTCGAATCCTGCCTCGGGCATGGATGTGTGTGATGTCCTTAGGTTAGTTAGGTTTAAGTCGTTCTAAGTTCTAGGGGACTTATGACCACAGCTGTTGAGTCCCATAGTGCTCAGAGCTATTTGAACCATTTTTGAACGAATGGACCCAGACGACAGCAGCTAGGCGGCCCTACCATAATCTGCGAGCTCTGCTGTCGCCGCCTTAGCACTGTGCGCTAGCCACGCCATCTCCAGCCTATCAGCTCTCACGGCCGCGCTATAAAGCTAGTAGCGCAGGGGTCTGGATTTATGTCGTTCGTTGTTTGGTTCCTGCTATTGTTATATCCACGCTCTCAATTTGGTTCACTCTCCGGACTTGCCTTCTGCCATGTTGTCTTTGTTGTCTTTCCGTAGTTTTCAGTGACTCACTGTCGACGCCCTTGACTAGTCGGCCAAAGTGTCCTCGTCGTGCCTGATTCTGGTTACTATGCTGCGGCTTTACTACGTATATTACGAAGTATTTCATACATATTGGAAGATCGTCACCAGGAACCGAAATCGTAAATCTGAGAGGGAAAAACTGAGGTCATAGACGGGAATAAAAGAAACATGGATCACTTATTTTTATTTACGACTGTGTTGCAGCTTGTGGTGCTCAATAGAATTGGGAGACACAGAAATTTATGCTAAAAGTTGACGAAAAGATCTGGTTCTTTGATTGGACACATCCTGACACATGAAAATATCGTCCATTTCGTGTGAGGGTTAAACATTTTAGAGGGAGACCACAGTACTCTGGTTCAAAAGGACGCAGGTTGCAGAAGCTATGCAGAGATGGGGGCTTGCACGCGACTGCGTCAAACCAGTCTTCAGACTGAAGATCACAACAATCACGAGGGTCAACAAGTGATGGGGCGAGTACCACTCTTTGATGATGTCCTTAAAATACGCTACATGGACCAGTCATCTCGGTAATTGATCAGTACATGCCCATAGAATTAGAAGCAACGCTAAGACCTGTGTGAAGATGGTGAGAGGTGGCATGAGCCCCCTCTCATATTTCTATCTTACTCTGAGTAATTCGATTTTCCTCTCTAATTGCATGCGGTGGAAAGTTTCTATTCCTTCACACGTGGACTTCCCACGCAGCGTCTCTCGTCACCCGGGTCGTCCAGTGACAGGTGGGTTCTGCTGATCTTCAAAGGGTTAAGCCAACGAGTGTGAGGGAGTCGAGTGGATGCTTTCCAGACGCCGACATTGTCATAAGAGCGGGGGCGACAAGCCCACAGGGGCTTGACGGAGCGACTGTGCTAGCGATTCCGTTACTTCGCAGAAACTTAGTGAAAACACTTTCTGGCGGGCTATGAGCGAGGCGTGGGAATGACTTGTGTTCCCAGGCAGTCTTGGCGGGCAAATTCCCGCGTTTTCTGCAAAATCGTAACTGTGATTGGCTTGCTCAGGGCATATCTCCGTGACGTAGTAAAATCGGCGCAGAAATTAGCGCCAAGTATCTCCATTGGTGGAATAGTAGTGCGTCGGCAATAGAGGGGAATTTTCCACCCGTTTTCGAGTTGCTGATTGGAACGTTTAACCACGTCCGCCTGTTCAGAGTTGCTGATTGGAACGTTTAATCACGGCCACTGTCGTGGGGGCGGGAATGTTCTGTGTTCGGCTTGTACGGGTGCTCTTAAGGCTCTCGCCTTTCGGTCGAAGTAGGTTACAAGACTGAGCTCTCCCTGCTCTGGAGAGCCTGCCTTCCGTTGGCTGTCTAATATACTTTTATTTAATTGTAACTGTTTGACGAAGTTGCTGAAGTTCCGACGTCAACGTAACTTTCCGAGTACAGTTGGCAATTGAGCGTTCTGCGTACAAGCGGCCTATGTTGTCTGTCTTGAGCAGTTTTGGCTAAAGTTGATTGTATCGGAGTTACTGTGTGACATCGCTTATTAAAATTAATCACTGTACCGTCAGTGATTGTGTGGCGAGCCTTCTCCATTTCCCTCAGAGGCGCATTTGTATTGATAGGAAGTCTTTAGTCTGGGACAACCAGAACAGGATAATTTGTTTCGGGCTGTACTCGTGATATTATCGTCACCACGACTGGACGTCTAAGCAACCAGCCATCGCCTCCGGTACGCCAGATCATGTCCTTGCAGTTAAGAAGACAGCTTGGTAATGTATGTCTGCAGCACCGGCAATTTTACTATGTGATAATCAGAGCTCAGCAGATCGCGCCTGTTCCCATTCTTTTCTTAAGTGGTTCTGTCTTGGGTATTCACTGTCTGAGTTCTCACTACTGTAACAGCAATTAATGTTGGGTTGTCTGGGTGTATGTCTTAAGATTTGAGTTGCATGGAATTGGCTCCACATACCACTTGGTCATAAACGTCACAAGCTCGTTTAAGGACAACTTGACCTTCACAGCATTTATTTATCCAATTTGACATGTTGTAAATGTTTCATGTGTTGTGTTTATTATTTTGAGTTGAGTCATAATAAATCAGATTGTTATTTTGGACAGAACTTACATTCTGTAGATCGGTGGAGCACCCCTTTCATTTCTCACCACGTCAATGAAACTGATTTATGAAATTAATTTCTATCAAATTAAACTATTGCAGGTGCCAAACTCTTTTCTACTCCACTTGCAGGGTCGATTATAGTCAGTTCGCGTTTCTTCTTAATCCATGTGCAACAGCAAAAGCCGGAGTTAGAAAAGGGGGCGCTTAGAGCATCATTTCCATATGAAGATTCTAGAAGAATTTTGTGTTAAATACACTGCTAGCCCCGGCACCTCGCAAACGTATCTGGAATCACAAGAGCGCGATTCGCTATAGGCGTTTCCTGTTGTCTCGGCCGAAAAGGAAACAACGACAACAGTCGTTCTGCTGGCGTGGACGGTCAGTGAGTCTGCTGTGGTCAGCCGTGGCGGCGTCCGCCAGACCGCAGGAGTGCTGTTTGCCTAACTGGACCGCGTGGCTACTCGGCGTCTCGGTGGGTGGGTCCGGAGGCAGGCGAGCAGAACTTTGCGGGACTGTCGGGCGCGGGCGGCCGGGAGAAAAGGAAAAAAAGGAAAGGAAAGGTTGCAGGGGGGCAGCCGCGACTGACGCCGGCTTCCTGCGTCCAAGAAGCCAACTGAGACAGACCGGACGACGCCCACTGCGCGTCCAAGCGCGTCCCGTTCTGGGGCGCCGGCGCACACCTAACGATGACGCACCGAAACTTGGCAGAAACGTCCGCCGGCAAACCGACGCAGGCACAAGTATCGGAGCTGGTATCATGGGGGGCCACTAAATGCACCTCCACAGCTATAAAAATCAAATTATTTTCAAATTAATCATTAAAATTTCATGAAACGCAGATGTTAATGTAATTTGCACAAAATCTCACTTTAAATCTTTCTTTGTGGAACCTTTATTTCTGTCCGACACTGTTAACTTTAAATTGACAATTTATGGTTCAAATGGCTCTGAGCACTATGGGACTTAACTTCTGAGGTCATCAGTCCCCTAGAACTTAGAACTACGTAAACCGAACTAACCTAAGGACTTCACACACATCCATGCCCGAGGCAGGATTCGAACCTGCGACCGCAGAGGTCTCGCGGTTCCAGACTGTAGCGCCTAGAACCGCTCGGTCACCACGGCCGGCTTGACAATTTACAACTGTAATTATGACACTGTGATACATTTTAGGACTCAGGTCAGCATTATGATATAAATAACAGTCTCGATACACATGTATATTTAAATATTGCCATTATATTCACAAAACAACACACAATAAATAATAACCCATGTTTTTTATCATAACTAAAGAGAACAGTACTTTGCGTAGAGGTGCAGGGTCGCTGTCGGCAAGTATTACGTAGTGGAAATAGCCTCAGCATTTACGTGTCGCACACGAGTCCTCCATATCAGTTGCCATGTAGCGCGGCGATTCTGCAAATGGTTCAAATTGCTCTGAGCACTATGGGACTTAACAGCTGAGGTCATCAGTCCCCTAGAACTTAGAACTACTTAAACCTAACTAACCTAAGGACATCACACACATCCATGCCTGAGGCAGGATTCGAACCTGCGACCGTAGCGGTCTCGCGGTTCCAGACTGACGCGCCTAGAACCGCACGGCCACACCGGCCTGCGGCGATTCTGCAGCAATCGTTTTTATGTAACCCACAATGCATTCAAAAACCACGCACAACATTTTCATATTCTCTTGCTCGATACATGCAAACTGTTAGTCCGTCAGGAAAATGAGTTGGTGTTTTTTGCAGGAAATTGACAGTAATTCAGTTTTATACTGGGATGCGTTTCCGCTGAAGGTTACGCTTTTCGTGTTATTCGAGAAAACCGCGTTTGAAGGTCAGTTTAGTATGCTTTTCTTGAATAATTGGAAAGCTACAGCGTTTATCGAAACGTATCCCAGTATAAAATTTAACTACATTAAATTTCCTGCAAGACGGTCCTGTTCATGTTTTCTGTAGCACCAATAGTTTGCACATAGGAAGAGAGGGAATATGAAAATCTGGCGCATGATATTTGAAGGTGTTGTCGATTGCATAAATCCCATAGGTTGGGGCCGTTGAATCACCCTGTATAATCGTTCCACATTTCTACAAGGGGAACCAACATCGTCTGAAGATCGAATTCCCTCTAACTGTAAGGATTTTAACCGCCCATCCACACCAGTATGTTCACAGTGTTATGGTTGGCAGACGATTGACTGATACTTTGTACTGGATCGGCACCTTCCACGATTCTCACTAGCGTGTTTTTGCCCATTTAACACGTACTTCCCTCCAGCTTTCCCTCTTTTATCGTTATTATACTATCGACTCTATACGTGGACCAGTCCTGCACTGTAGTTTAATGAAAGAAATACGAACTTAATTAGTAAAGAAACAGGAATATACAGAGTGAGTCACCTAACGTTACCGCTGGATATATTTCGTAAACCACATCAAATACTGACGAACCGATTCCACAGACCGAACGTGACGAGAGGGGGTACTGTAATTGTTTAATACAAACCATACAAAAATGCACGGAAGTATGTTTTTTGAACACAAACCTACGTTTTTTTAAATGGAACCACGTTAGTTTTGTTAGCACATCTGAACATATAAACAAATGCGTAGTCATTGCCGTTTGTTGCATTGTAAAATGTTAATTACATCCGGAGATATTGTAACCTAAAGTTGACGCTTGAAACCTCCGACGTTCAGTTGCGTGTTGTAACAAACACGTGCCACGGTCGGCGAGCAGCATCTGCAGGGACTTCTTTCTGTGGGGTACGTTAAGGAGAATGTGTACCGTGATGTGCCTACAACCCCAGAGGATATGAAACAACGTATTGTGGCAGCCTGCGGCGACATTACACCAGATGTACTGCGGCGTTTACGACATTCATTACGCCAGAGATTGCAACTGTGTGCAGCAAATGATTGTCACCACTTTGAACATCTATTGGGCTGACGTGTCGGGACACACTCTGTTCCAGGCCGTAATTGAAAACGGAAACCACGTGTGTACGTGTACCTCACCCCTCATGGTAATGTACATGTGCGTCAGTGAAAAAGACCAATAAAAAGGTGTTAGCATGTTGACGTAATGTGCTGTTCCAGTCTCTTCTGTACCTAAGGTCCATCACCGTTCCCTTTGGATCCCTACGTAATTCGGTGCTCTCCGATATACACGATCGAACAGCGGAGGAGTGGTACTCAAGCGTCAACTTTAGGTTACAATATCTCCGGATGTAATTAACATTTTACAATGCAACAAACGGCACTGATTACGTATTTGTTTATATGTTCAGATGTGCTAACAAAACTAACGGGGTTCCATTAAAAAAAACGTATGTTTGTGTTAAAAAACATACTTCCGTACATTTTTTTATGGTTTGTATTAACCAATTACACTAGCCCCTCTCCTCACGTTCGGTATGTGGAATCGATTCTTCAGTATTTTATGTGGTTTACGAAATATATGCAGCGGTAGTGTTAGGTTACTCACCCTGTATATACAGGGTGTCCAGAAAAAGATGTTCCGATATTTAGAGAGGATGTAGTATACCACAGGGGCCGGGGGAGTTATTATAAACATTAGTGATAAACTTCCATCCTGCATCTCATTCGTTGGAACCCCTGATTGTTACCGGATTGTGTCTCGGGCATTGAACACTCATTCTCGTAATCTATGGACATTATTTACGAGGGAAGCATACACCGTGGTCTTCACATGTCCCCAAAGCCAAAACTCCACAGTTCAGGAGAACGAGCAGATCATGGTATTGACCCTCCCCGACCAATCCATCGCTTCTGAAAGACTCGCCCCACTCAAGTAGAAAATGAGACATAACTCAGAAGATGTGATATTCACGACCAGTGTTCACAGGACTTTTTTTCTTTCCTTCGATGTATGCTACATGCTCTGTAAATACTGAAACCTTTCTTCCGTGCACTGACTTTGAAGAACAGGGGCCACTGGGTAAGTAGTGTGCGACAAGTTAATGTGGATTGCACGGGAAGTGCGCTCAGATAGCCGAAGCGATTGGGGTGACATCTAACGTAAAGCAGGAAATCTGGGTTCGAGTCCTGCTCCGTCACAATTTTCACTTGTCGCCACTGAATTCATTTCAGTGCTTCACAGGGGCCGATGTCAGACTTTCTGTTTCACTTAATCAAGGACTGCACCGAACACTTCCTTGCAGATACAGCTCAATATGCCGCTCTTAGCGGAACAAAATCGACAGACGTAAAAATAATTACAGCAGTACGCCAAAGAAGAGTAATAGGATTGTTATTGTCTACAAGGTACACAGATAAACTCTCCGACCACAGAGCCTGGCGGGCACATCAGTAGCGACCGACCGTCGTGTCATCCTCTATGATGTCGTTGGATGCGGTATGAAGGAAAGTGGGTTCAGCGGACAACTCTCCATACCGTTGTAAGTTGTCGCCACCTGGAACCGCTACTACTTCATCAAGTTGCTTCTTAACTGGCATCACGAATCCGAGAGCACGCCGTCCCAGTCCTCCCAGGAAGGAAAAATCCCTGGCAGTACCGGGAATCGAACCCGTATCTTCAGCATGTAAGTCAGCTGCGCTGACTGCTCAGCTACGGAGGAGGCGAACTTAAGTGGAAGATCCACATAAATAGTAGGAAAAGCAGATGCTAGACTGAAATTTATACAAAGAATCTAAAAGAAATGTACTTCATCCACGAGAAATGTGGCCTACAAAACACTTATTCGACCAGTTGGTGAGTATCGGTTGTCAGTCTCAAACCCTTACCAGGTTGGCCAGATTGAAGATCCAGCAAAGAGGTGCGCGTTTCGTCACGGTATCGTTCAAAAATGGTTCAAATGGCTCTGAGCACTATGGGACTCAACTGCTGAGGTCATTAGTCCCCTAGAACTTAGAACTAGTTAAACCTAACTAACCTAAGGACATCACACACATCCATGCCCGAGGCAGGAATCGAACCTGCGACCGTAGCGGTCTTGCGGTTCCAGACTGCAGCGCGTTTAACCGCACGGCCACTTCGGCCGGCACGGGATCGTTCAATCTGGCCGAGATCGTTTCAGAGATTCTCAACAAACTCTAGTGGCAGATGTTACAAGAGAGGCGTTGAGCACTACGGGGAATTTTACTATTGAATTCCCGAGGGAGTAAATTCCGGAAAGAGTCTGAGCACGTGTTACTTCCTCCCATACACGTTTCGCGAGAAAATGACCACAATGAAAAAATTCTCGAAATTATACGTAGATTCGCCCACAATCATCCTTAACGCCCGGCATTCGTGAACGGAACAGGGAAATGGGATCAGATGGTGTTACCACAAGTACCCTCCGCCACATAGCGTCAAGTAGCTTGCGGGCTATGGATGGAGATGTAGGTAAATATGGAATAATAGCGACCTGTTCTGGTTTCACACAGGTAGCTTTAAGCGTTTAAAGCGGAACGACTTGTTAATGATATGTAGTGACACACAGTGATCTCCCTTGTGAATCAGTCTTATCTATCTGTTAATGGAAACCATATCAAAATCGCGACAGTACTTCCTGAGATTAGCCATCAAATGAAAAAACGGCGATGGGGCACTTTAATTTAAAATCTGTACACACTTTACAATTTACATTGCAGATGTCTAAAAAGTTTCCGTTCAGGTCATAACTGCAAATCAACGCAAATATTAGTAAAGTATGAACAAAATACAACTTACGCATTATAAACATGTGAACAAGTATTAAGTGGGCTTAGTAGCTCTGTAGGTGATTCATAACGCAAGCTAAATATAGTGATTCATCATAACTAGGTTCGCTTAATATTTTCTCATGTCACCAAATATTTTTCCTGCGCTTTTAGTTTGAAAATTGCTTTGCGAGACGTCATGATTGGTGTCAGCAGTTGCCTGAGAAACGGTGTTGGTGGAAGAAGAGGGTGGTCAGTGAAAATACTCGTGCTTGATTCAAATCCGAATCATTCTTTTCCTAAAGTCCGAATGGGTTAAGGTCTGATGTTATAACTGTTTCGTTTGTTTTGTTCTGTTCACAGGTTCCTATTTTTAACTTTCTTGTGTGTATGTATTGTAATTTGAGCGTTCTGTCAACTGAACAATGCAAGTGAATTGGGAACATTCATTGGCACACAGGCGAAGATGTAACACTGCACTACAAGAGTAGGAATGTCCGACAAAGAAATGAGATCTGAAGTGCACTTTAACTGAAATGACTTTGATGCTAGTTGGTGAAACAATGCTTCACTATAAAGAATCTCACTGTGTCTTAACGGTGATGTTAACCTGGCCCTGAAAAGTTCGAAATTTGTGAATGACGAAATGCAGCAGAGCATAAAACCAGCTAAAGCAAGTCTTGCCCAAGTGCACTGCAAGGAGAAGCAACGGTGCTAAGCACATCATACATTACACATTAACTAACTCTGTTCTGCAAAATGCAATGAGGTGACACATAATTACAAGATGAAACTTTAGTGAGGGAGACTGGAATTTAAAAACTGTTTTATAAGACTGTCATCAATTACAACAATCTTTACAAAATTCACTTCTTATAAAAATGTTACTCTGCCGTACAGTTAGTTAATGGAATGGTAAAGGCATGGTGAGCCCATAACTATGAGTCCAGGCCATGTGAGCAGATAATTTTGCTTAATCTCGTCTTGACAATCGAACTTACCGAACCGAATCAATGAAGGAAAAAATCACATCGAAAATTTACTTTCCTCAAACTCATGAAAAATCATTATCTGAATATTTTTGCACTTCTAAAATTAGTCTTTGCAAAATTACATTTCCGAAAACCAATATCTCTTCGTCCTGCTGGTTATTCCCTGAACTCTGAACACCGTGACCAACACCAGACTCTCTCATTTAATACTCGCGAATGCTTCACAGGCGCCGACAATCTACTGACAACCAAAGGTCACATTGCTTGTACCGAGAACCTATGTGGCGTAGCGTATCGACTATCTAGGACTTCTGACTGAAAAATATCCATTGTACGAATATGAAGCATGACTCTTCGAACAAAAAGAGAACTCACATAATCGTAATCGAATAAAGAATATAATCTAAAAACCTTACATTGCACTGTTTTGGGAAAGGCCTGAAGTTCGTAACATCTGATCCTGGAAATTATCATGCTGTCAGCGAAAAATTGGCTACAATATTTTCCAGCCAACGGGAACACAAAACGTGCACGCGTTCTGAGGGATAACTTCCCGCAAATGTCGTGAGGAGTCGTAATTCTGCTCAGGTAGCCTGATGACCTATGATTCTGAGTGGTTGCAATTTTTATTTATGTTTTTATTTGCTTTCGCTGAGAAATTGGCTGTTCCGGAAAATGGCAAGTGTAGGTGAAAATAACTTTTGCGGAAGTTTCTGACAATTAAAAAAAATTTGTGATTTTTTGTCAACGAGCTAAAATATTGTGCATTGGCCTGCTGTACAGTCAAAGATCGTGAATTTCAGATTGCTGAATACCTGAACCGGGCAGTATTGAGCAAGCATACCACAAGTGAGAGCGATCGTGTGAACTTCCATACTGTTTATTGATCTGTAAAGTTTCGATTGGTTGGAAAGCGGATCGTGAGTTCTCTGCTGACCCTGTCTGCTACTGAGAGAACATATTTTTGTAAACTTGTTAGTACAAAGTATAAAAAGTGTACATTTTTTACGTCAAAAACTGTGTATTAGCGAACTTGGTTGGTTGGTTGATTTAGGGGAGGGGACCAAACAGTGAGGTCATCAGTTCCATCGGATCAGGGCAGAATGGGGAAGGAAGTCGAAAACTGTGTATTAGCGAACTTGGTTGGTTGGTTGATTTAGGGGAGGGGACCAAACAGTGAGGTCATCAGTTCCATCGGATCAGGGCAGAATGGGGAAGGAAGTCGAAAACTGTGTATTAGCGAACTTGGTTGGTTGGTTGATTTAGGGGAGGGGACCAAACAGTGAGGTCATCAGTTCCATCGGATCAGGGCAGAATGGGGAAGGAAGTCGAAAACTGTGTATTAGCGAACTTGGTTGGTTGGTTGATTTAGGGGAGGGGACCAAACAGTGAGGTCATCAGTTCCATCGGATCAGGGCAGAATGGGGAAGGAAGTCGAAAACTGTGTATTAGCGAACTTGGTTGGTTGGTTGATTTAGGGGAGGGGACCAAACAGTGAGGTCATCAGTTCCATCGGATCAGGGCAGAATGGGGAAGGAAGTCGAAAACTGTGTATTAGCGAACTTGGTTGGTTGGTTGATTTAGGGGAGGGGACCAAACAGTGAGGTCATCAGTTCCATCGGATCAGGGCAGAATGGGGAAGGAAGTCGAAAACTGTGTATTAGCGAACTTGGTTGGTTGGTTGATTTAGGGGAGGGGACCAAACAGTGAGGTCATCAGTTCCACCGGATCAGGGCAGAATGGGGAAGGAAGTCGAAAACTGTGTATTAGCGAACTTGGTTGGTTGGTTGATTTAGGGGAGGGGACCAAACAGTGAGGTCATCAGTTCCATCGGATCAGGGCAGAATGGGGAAGGAAGTCGAAAACTGTGTATTAGCGAACTTGGTTGGTTGGTTGATTTAGGGGAGGGGACCAAACAGTGAGGTCATCAGTTCCATCGGATCAGGGCAGAATGGGGAAGGAAGTCGAAAACTGTGTATTAGCGAACTTGGTTGGTTGGTTGATTTAGGGGAGGGGACCAAACAGTGAGGTCATCAGTTCCATCGGATCAGGGCAGAATGGGGAAGGAAGTCGAAAACTGTGTATTAGCGAACTTGGTTGGTTGGTTGATTTAGGGGAGGGGACCAAACAGTGAGGTCATCAGTTCCATCGGATCAGGGCAGAATGGGGAAGGAAGTCGAAAACTGTGTATTAGCGAACTTGGTTGGTTGGTTGATTTAGGGGAGGGGACCAAACAGTGAGGTCATCAGTTCCATCGGATCAGGGCAGAATGGGGAAGGAAGTCGGCCGTGGCTTTCGAAGGAACCGTCCTGGCACTTGTCTGAAGCGATTTAGGGAGACCACGGGAAACCTTAATCAGGATCGTCGGATCGGGTTTGAGGCGTCGTCCTCCCGAATGGGAGTCCTGTGTGCTAACCATTGCGCGCGTCACTCGCTCGCGAACTTGATTGCAGCTTGAGTATCCTTAGAAAGAGAATACAACACAGACAGTTTAGACCAGGACTTTCATTGAGTAGTTTCTGCCAAGACGTAGAGAGGCTGACGAAAAGTAGACACCGATCAGTGGACGCTGATGTGGGTCGCGACGGCTTAAATCCGCATGGGCAACTTTCAATGGCGTGTCTCAGTGTCTGTGGAGGTGTGGCAGGCAGCACATCCTTCCACGACAGCTGAAACGACAGTAGATAGCGGTGTTGGACTGGGGTCTGGAGCGAAATAGACGATTTCACTCATCCCACCGATATTCCATTAGGTTCAAGTCGGGACTATGGGCAGCCCATTCAGGAACGTTATTATCCACCATTCCGGCCAAGCTGGTACAAACAATCGTCGTCTGGAAACTGTCCTCCGCCGCCCGCAGTACACAATGCTGTAAGATGTCTTCACACCCTCCCACATTTAGGGGTTTCTTAAGTGCAATAAGGGAGACACACCTACCTCGAAAAAGTCCACCTCCTCTGTACTTCTCTACTGACACTCTCATAATGGCACATTACGACCTGCAGGCCAAGCCCAAAGCTCTCCTTCGGATTGCCACAGCGTATAACGTTATTAATCACTCCAGATCACTCTAGTGATTACTTCCTGCCGTTTCATGTGATTTATTTTAGCCAAATGCTCGATGTTTTCTGTCCGCGAGTGCATGTTGTCTGCTTTGGCTGTCGTTGCTTCCTCACATTTACTATTTACAGTGATAACATCAACTGTGAGCTTTCTGAAGGCCTGAAATGTCTCGGGTGGATATGTTACTCGGGGTACAACCATTGACTACTCTGCGTTCGAAGTCACCGAACTCTCCTGACAACGCAATAACCGCCACTTAAATGATAACTAACTGACAACCTCAGCTGCCGACCGGTGTTGTTGATATACTTTTTACTCTCGATAATCGTTTTCGATAATCTTATCATCTTCAGCTCTCGAGAGGAGTAGTAGGACACTAGCGTTTAACGTCCCATCCACAACGAGGTCTTTAGAGACGGAGCACAAGTTCGGATTAGGGAAGGACAAAGGAGGGAATCGGCAGTGTCCTTTCAAATGAACCATGCCGGCATTTGCCTTAAACGATTGAGGGAAATCACGGGAGATCTAAATGTAGACGGCCAGATGCGGTTTTCATCTGTCTCCACCCGTTCAGACCTCGACAGACAGACGTATGCAATAACCAGTCTGTCGAGAACTGAAGATGGTAACATTGATTACCGAAACCCGTTATAGAAAATAATGATTGTTCTTTGCGATCTTGGTAAACAAGTTTATCTTCTCTAACCAATAGCCGACTCGTTCCATTTTGGCAGGTCCACCCCGGGTAACATCGAGGGGTAAATTTTGCGTGACAGGGGTATTCGGATAGCTTTGATCGGGTGGTGTGCAGTGCGGTCTTTGGAACACATTTCCCTGGTTAATCGATATTATACATCCCTTCAAGGCAGGTCATGATTCCAAGAAACTCAGACTCTCAGTAGGCAGAACGATCCAGCGCAGCTACAACATTGTAACTTTGACATAAACGATTTAATAGTGTTAGCTGCCAGTGAGCATTAATTTAATGGGAAAAGTTGAAATTTGCGCCGGACTGAGAACTGAACCTTGGTCTCTTGATTACTAAACACTGGCCACTGCGCCATCTGGAAACAGTCCGCCCCCGGTAGCTGAGTGGTCAGTGTGACAGAATGTCAATTCTAAGGGCACGGGTTCGATTCCCGGCTGGGTCTCCGCTCAGAGACTGGGTGTTGTGTTGTCCTAATCATCATCATTTCATCCCCAACGACACACAGGTCGCCGTAGTGGCGTCAGATCGAAAGATCTGCACCAGGCGAACGGTCTACCCGACGGGAGGCCCTAGCCACACGACATTATTATCGGGACACAGTGTTCATTGCAGCTGCATGGGCTACCCTGGCACGCTACCGCCAGATCCAGATTCTCACCCTGTCCACATACTACTAATGTAATGTCCTTGCCCATTGTCCTCATTAGCCTCGTTACAGCACATCTGCCTTGTGAGCAGCAGATCCATGTTCGACTCCCGGTCCGGAACGAAGTTTCGATTTAAATCAGTGCCCACTGGCAGCTAATGTCATTAATTCCCTTGCGTCTTAATTCATAATGGCTGTGGAATCAAAACTGTGTCTAGAATGAGATTTTCACTCTGCAGCGGAGTGTGCGCTGATATGAAACTTACTGGCAGATTAAAACTGTGTGCCGGACCGAGAGTCGAACTCGGGAACTTTGCCTTTCGCGGGAAAGTGCTCTACCAACTGAGCTACCCAAGCACGACTCGCGCCCCGTCCTCACAACTTCTGCCAGTACCTCGTCTCCTACCTTCCAAACTTTGCAGAAGCTCTCCTTTGAGTTTTAAAACTGTGTCTTTTCTTTCGGGCACCACATGTATAATATGCTGAAGTGCCAAATAAACTGGTGCACCTGCCTAATATCGTGTAGGGCGTCCGTGAACACGCCGAAGCGCCGCGACACGATGTGGCATGGAGTTGAATAATGTCTGAAGTAGTACTGGAGGTAACTGACATCACGAAATATTCAAGGCTGTCCATAAATTCCTAAGAGTACGAGGGGGTGGCGATCTCTTCTCAGCACGTTCAAGGCATCCCAGATATGCTCAATAATGTTCATATCTGGGTAGTTTGTAGGCCAGCGGAAGTGGAGCCACTCTGTACCAATTCTGGACGTGTGGGGTGTCGCATTCTCCTGGTAGAATTGCCCGTCGGGATGCACAAAGGACATGAATGGATGTTTACGTACGGGTCACCAGTCAGAGTCGTATCTAGGCGTGTCAGGGGTCCTATTACACTCAAATTGCACATCCCCACACTATTACAGAGCCTCCACCGGCTTGAACAGTCCCCTGCTGACATGTAGGGTCCATGAATTCATGAGGCTGTCTCCATACCCGTACACGTCCATCCGCTCAACACAATGTGAAGCGAGACTCGTGCGACCAGGCAACATGTTTCCAGCTATCAGCAGGCCAGTATCGGTTTTGACGGGCCCAGGCGAGGCGTAAAACTTTGTGTCGTGCAGTCATCAAGGGTACAAGAGTGGATCTCCGGCTCCAAACGCCCACATCGATGATGTTTAGTTGAATGGTTCGCACGCTGACACTTGTTGATTTCCCAGCATTGTAATCTGCAGCAATTTGTGGATTCTCTTCAGACGTTGTTGGTCCCAGTCTTGCAGAATATTTTTCCAGTAGCAGCGATGTCGGAGATTAGATCTTTTACCGGATTACTGATATTTACAGTACACTCTCGAAATGGCCTACGGGAAAATACCGACTTCGTCGCTACATCGGAGATACTGTGTCCCTTCGCTCATGCGCCGACTATAACACCACGTTCAACTCGCTTAAATCTTGATAACCTGCCATTGTAGCAGCAGTACCGGATCTAACAACTGCGCCAGACACTTGTTACCCTATATAGTCGTTGCCACCGCAGCGTCGTGTTCTATTTACATACCTCTGTATTTGAATACGCGTGCCTATACCACTTTCCTTGGCGCTTCAGTGTATATCATCATCATCATCATCATTTAAGAGTGATTATGCCTTTCAGCGTCCAGTCTGGAGCATAGTCCCCATTATAAAATTCCTCCATGATCTCCTATTCAGTGCTAACATTGGTGCCTCTTCTGATGTTAAGCATATTACTTCAAAATCATTCTTAACCGAATCCAGGTACCTTCTCCTTGGTCTACCCCGACTCCTCCTACCCTCTACTGCTGAACTCATGAGTCTCTTGGGTAACGTTGCTTCTCCAATGCGTTTAACATGACTCCACCATCTAAGCCTGTTCGCCCTGACTGCTACATCTACAGAGTTCATTCCCAGTTTTTCTTTGATTTCCTCATTGTGGACACCCTCCTGCCATTGTTCCCATCTACACCTGCAATTATCCTAGCTACTTTCATATCCGTAACCTCAGCGTTATTGATAAGGTAACCTGAATCCACCCAGCTTTCGCTCCCATACAACAAAGTTGGTCGAAAGATTGAACGGTGCACAGATAACTTAGTCTTGGTACTGACTTCCTTCTTGCAGAAGAGAGTAGATAGTAGCTGAGCGATCACTGGATTAGCTTTGCTACACCTCTCTTCCAGTTCTTTCACTATTTTGCCATCCTGTGAGAACATGCATCCTAAGTACTTGAAACCGTCCACCTGTTCTAATTTTGTTCCTCCTATTTGGCACTCAATCTCTTTCCCACTGACATTACTTTCGTTTTGGAGATGCTAATCAAATGGTTCAAATGGCTCTGAGCACTATGGGACTCAACTGCTGAGGTCATCAGTCCCCTAGAACTTAGAACTACTTAAAACCTAACTAACCTAAGGACATCACACACATCCATGCCCCAGGCAGGATTCGAACCTGCGACAGCAGCAGTCGCACGGTTCCGGACTGCGCGCCTAGAACCGCGAGACCACCGCGGCCGGCCGGAGATGCTAAACTTCATACCATAGTCCTTACATTTCTCATCTAGCTCTGAAACATTACTTTGCAAACTTTCAATCGAACTCTGTTCAACATATGATCTATAAATAATATGATCAACAGTAGAGACAGGTTGCAGCCTTGTCCTACCCCTGAAACTACTCTGAACCATGAACTCAATTTACGGTCAACTCTAACTGCTGCCTGACTATCTATGTAAAGACCTTTAATTGCTTACAAAAGTTTACCTCCTATTACATAATCTCGTAGAACAGACAATAACTTCCTCCTGGGAACCCGGTCATATGCCTTTTCTGGATCTATAAAGCATAGATACAATTCCCTGTTCCACTCGTAACACTTCTCCATTATTTGCCGTTAGCTAAAGATCTGGTCCTGATAACCTCTAAGAGGCCTAGACCCACACTGATTTTCATCCAATTTGTCCTCAACTAACACTCGCACTTTCCTTTCAACAATACCTGAGAAGATTTTACCCACAACGCTGATTAAAGAGATATCGCTGTAGTTGTTACAATATTTTCTGTTTCCATGTTTAAAGATTAGTGTGATTACTGCTTTCGTCCACTTTGATGGAACCTGTCCCGACACCCACGCCATTTCAGTTACCCTGTGTACCCATTTAAGTGTATAACTTTGCGTAAATTGTATCGCCAGTTGCATATCGTTGGGAGGACTGGACACCGGCCGCGGATACGACCCCGCCGAGGGCGATACTCGAGAACGTTGCACGTCGAATGCTTTGGACAGACCCTGTATGGAGATATCAGTGCTCGGTGAGACAGAGATGCTCGTATTTGTGGACTGAACAGTACGTGAGCCCCATACGTCACGTGAAAGCGGCGCGCCATTTCTCCAGCCGGCTGGAGGCCAGTGCTCCCCGCGTATGAATAGCGCGGGCGCGCTCTCATTGAGGCGCGCGGCCATTAAGCGGGTGTGCGGGGGCGGCGGAGAAACGCGAACACTTAGGCGGTAACCGGTTCCGCGGTCGCACAGTGAATGAGGCGAGGCAGGCGAGCCGGCAGCGGCGGACAGCGCGGCGCGAGCCCAGCCGACCACCTGCGGCCGGACGCGGCTGACCAGCTGGGGCAGGTCCTCAGCTCCTCTGCGGGCAGGGGGGGCACGGCACGAGCTGCTCACTCTGTCACTGGTGCTGCTCCGTGGTGACAGTTAAATCTGCGTGCCGCTTAAGGATTCATTTTGTTCATAAAAGTGTGACAGTCGCAGAATGTGATTAATCATGACGCAGGCTGGCGACCGTGCCAGGATTGCTTGAAAGATTACGTCGCCCCCTTCCTGAGGTTGTCTCAAGATTTCTTACATGGTTATGCAAAATACGTTATTCTCTCGTATTATTTATTTATTTGTAACCATTTACGTGTGACCTTCCATCTGTCAGAGCGGTGCTTCCATTTCCTTAAGTCAAACAAAAGCACTTGTCGAAAGGATCCGCACACAGACTTCTGGCTGGCTGCGGTTATACAAAGAATTAACACTGCGGTGTACTGGAAATCTGTGAATGTAGCCGAAGTTCACCTTAGTGATCCAGGCAAATGGCATACCAAACACAATCTAAACTCGCAACGTACGTAGGGCGTCGACAAGTGGGCAGCTAGCGTGTGAATTGTAAGAATCTAGATTTAATATAACAGTGACTGGTTGTCTCTTTGTGAGCAGCTATATACCATTCCAGAGACCACTGGATCACGCCGAGGCCCACGAGAAAGACCGACTCAAAGGAAGGCCTCTGCGCTTGTTCGTGACGTCACGTCAGCTAGGTACGGCGAACGCCAGGTCTATTGCAGGCATACTCATAATGGTGGTGTCTCTCTCTCTGACACAGGAAAATGTGAAACTATTCGCGCTAGTTGACCAACACACATTGTCCTGAGAGATTTCTGCAATCAATTAATTGTGCAATTCATCACACTTCTTAACAAATAGTGTACTCCTGAACTTAAATTTCCACCTGTTTTAAGGATTGACATACAAAAACAACTTCATGGTGCAGCAGCAACATAATTCGTGCTTCTTTACCTTATCTGTAAATCAGAGGAAGTCACGTTTGTCCTGGGTTGATTTTACAAGAAACTGTGAACATTTTGTTGCTCTTCTTTATCTTGGTTGACTATGGAGTGAGGAGCACTGAATGTTAATCAAATATCTTGAGATTGTACACGTTGGGGGAGGGGGTGGGGGACAAAAGAAGACGCAAAAGAGAGATATTTGTTTTATCAAATAATTTTTTTTATCTTATACAGTTTCTCCTTTCAGTTGCAAGAGGGGAATATTTATCTTTTCTAATGTGCATGTTTAAAAAAGTTTAAACTCAGCAATATTTTCGATGTATGAAGATATTTTGTTTCCTGTTTAGAATTCCTTTCGTTGAAAACGACTGTAATCTAATGACTGGCAACAGCTGGACATTTACACATGTAAATCCGTTCACATTTCCAGTGACGATGTCAAACGAAAATAAAAAAAATAAAAGAAACGAGTTAATTGTAAGGGGGTTGGGTTAAGTTTCGATAGCAAAATGGATCAAGTAAATATAGTTACTTGAATGTAAAATTTACGAAGCTTGCAATTGGGCAAAGCATCTTCTCATATTGATCTACGTTTGTTTCCATAGGATTCAGTAATACAGAACTATGGTCTTCATTTGTAGCTTTACGATGGTAAGAAAATCTTTCATCTAAATAAAACTGCAGAATCCAAAACAATACCAAACATTTTGTCCAAAAATAAGAGATTTATAGTGATAGGCACGCCCATGCGTTTCTGCCTGCAACAGACCTGGCGTTCGCCGTGCCTAGCTGACGTGACGTCACCAACAAGCGCCGAGGCCTTCCTTTGAGTCGGTGTTGGGAAGACAGACCGTGGTGCGTACATCACACAACGTGACACTGTAGGTCTTGCGAGTGCCAGCACCCGTCTCTGGATGGGAACTGTTTCTGTCGAGTCCAATAATTTTGGATTGCATGTAATTTCGCGATAGCACACGCAAAATTAAGACGTTTAGCGGGTACCTTTACTATTAAATATTGATTTCTGAGCTGGCGAAGTGTGGTGGACCACTAACACGAAGTCACAGGATCGTTGCAGGACCAGTAAACTCGTATCTCGTCGTTGGCTCCGGAGTCACGTGACGTGACACCATGAAGGAAGGTGAGTGTCCTGCCCATTGCGCTGTGCTACCTGCCTGCTGCGTGATTGTAATGCTGCCGGTTATGGGAGAGAGTCTCAGTCGCTGGCTATAACATCATCTAGTAGCTAAGATACACTCCTGGAAATGGAAAAAAGAACACATTGACACCGGTGTGTCAGACCCACCATACTTGCTCCGGACACTGCGAGAGGGCTGTACAAGCAATGATCACACGCACGGCACAGCGGACACACCAGGAACCGCGGTGTTGGCCGTCGAATGGCGCTAGCTGCGCAGCATTTGTGCACCGCCGCCGTCAGTGTCAGCCAGTTTGCCGTGGCATACGGAGCTCCATCGCAGTCTTTAACACTGGTAGCATGCCGCGACAGCGTGGACGTGAACCGTATGTGCAGTTGACGGACTTTGAGCGAGGGAGTATAGTGGGCATGCGGGAGGCCGGGTGGACGTACCGCCGAACTGCTCAACACGTGGGGCGTGAGGTCTCCACAGTACATCGGTGTTGTCGCCAGTGGTCGGCGGAAGGTGCACGTGCCCGTCGACCTGGGACCGGACCGCAGCGACGCACGGATGCACGCCAAGACCGTAGGATCCTACGCAGTGCCGTAGGGGACCGCACCGCCACTTCCCAGCAAATTAGGGACACTGTTGCTCCTGTGGTATCGGCGAGGACCATTCGCAACCGTCTCCATGAAGCTGGGCTATGGTCCCGCACACCGTTAGGCCGTCTTCCGCTCACGCCCCAACATCGTGCAGCCCGCCTCCAGTGGTGTCGCGACAGGCGTGAATGGAGGGACGAATGGAGACGTGTCGTCTTCAGCGATGAGAGTCGCTTCTGCCTTGGTGCCAATGGTGGTCGTATGCGTGTTTGGCGCCGTGCAGGTGAGCGCCACAATCAGGACTGCATACGACCGAGGCACACAGGGCCAACACCCGGCATCATGGTGTGGGGAGCGATCTCCTACACTGGCCGTACACCACTGGTGATCGTCGAGGGGACACTGAATAGTGCACGGTACATCCAAACCGTCATCGAACCCATCGTTCTACCATTCCTAGACCGGCGAGGGAACTTGCTGTTCCAACAAGACAATGCACGTCCGCATGTATCCCGTGCCACCCAACGTGCTCTAGAAGGTGTAAGTCAACTACCCTGGCCAGCAAGATCTCCGGATCTGTCCCCCATTGAGCATGTTTGGGACTGGATGAAGCGTCGTCTCATGCGGTCTGCACGTCCAGCACGAACGCTGGTCCAACTGAGGCTCCAGGTGGAAATGGCATGGCAAGCCGTTCCACAGGACTACATCCAGCATCTCTACGATCGTCTCCATGGGAGAATAGCAGCCTGCATTGCTGCGAAAGGTGGATATACACTGTACTAGTGCCGACATCGTGCATGCTCTGTTGCCTGTGTCTATGTGCCTGTGGTTCTGTCAGTGTAATCATGTGATGTATCTGACTCCAGGAATGTGTCAATAAAGTTTCCCCTTCCTGGGACAATGAATTCACGGTGTTCTTATTTCAATTTCCAGGTGTGTAGATTGTGTTTCCCGAGTGTTATACGTGTACTTTAAATAAAGCTAATTTCGCTCCTCACTGTTTTAACAAAGGCTCCTGGGCAGCTACCTTAATCTTCTACGACAACAACAACAACTACTACTGCTACTATTACTACTACTCGCCATAGAAGGATGAAAATCTCGCCAATGATTTGATCCTCTCGTCCTCATTGTCAAGGACTTCGTTGTTCTTAATCTGGAGGCATTGTCAAAAGCGAAGTTAGTGTCTGATATATCTTAGGGAAGTACGATAGGCGTGGTTCTGTTCACGATATCCTTACCGGATACAATAAAGGCAATGCAATATAACCTGGCAGCCATTTTTGTCACATATTTTTATGCTCGAAAACTCACTTATTAAAATTTATATTTTCCCGTTGACCTGTAATAATTAAAAACGGGAAGAATCGAGGTTTCACAGCACAAGTAAAGAAAAAAGAATCAAAGAATTTTTAATCTGTAATGAACCATGGACCTTGCCGTTGGTGGGGAGGCTTGCGGGCCTCAGCGATACAGATGGCCGTACCGTAGGTGCAACCACAACGGAGGGGTATCTGTTGAGAGGCCAGACAAACATGTGGCTGCTGAAGAGGGGCAGCAGCCTTTTTAGTAGTTGCAGGGGCAACAGTCTGGATGATTGACTGATCTGGCCTTGTAACATTAACCATAACGGCCTTGCTGTGCTGGTACTGCGAACGGCTGAAAGCAAGGGGAAACTACAGCCGTAATTTTTCCCGAGGACATGCAGCTTTACTATATGATAAAATGATGATGGTGTCCTCTTGGGTAAAATATTCCGGAGGTAAAATAGTCCCCCATTCGGATCTCCGGGCGGGGACTACTCAAGAGGACGTCGTTATCAGGAGAAAGAAAACTGGCATTCTACGGATCGGAGCGTGGAATGTCAGATCCCTTAATCGGGCAGGTAGGTTACATTTAAAAAGGGAAATGGATAGGTTAAAGTTAGATATAGTGGGAATTAGTGAAGTTCGGTGGCAGGAGGAACAAGACTTTTGGTCTGGTGATTACAGGGTTATAAATACAAAATCAAATAGGGGTAATGCAGGAGTAGGTTTAATAATGAATAAAAAAATAGGAGTGCGGGTTAGCTACTACAATCAGCATAGTGAACGCATTATTGTGGCCAAGAGAGACACAAAGCCCATGCCTACTACAGTAGTACAAGTTTATATGCCAACTAGCTCTGCAGATGAAGAAATTGATGAAATGTATGACGAGATAAAAGAAATTATTCAGGTAGTGAAGGGAGACGAAAATTTAATAGTCATGGGTGACTGGAATTCGTCAGTAGGAAAAGGGAGAGAAGGAAACATAGTAGGTGAATATGGATTGGGGGCAAGAAATGAAAGAGGAAGCCGCCTTGTAGAATTTTGCACAGAGCATAACTTAATAGCTAACACTTGGTTCAAGAATCATAAAAGAAGGTTGTATACCTGGAAGAATCTTGGAGATACTAATAGATATCAGATAGATTATATAATGGTAAGACAGAGATTTAGGAACCAGGTTTTAAATTGTAAGACATTTCCAGGGCCAGATATGGATTCTGACCACAATCTATTGGTTATGAACTGCAGATTGAAACTGAAGAAACTGCAAAAAGGTGGGAATTTAAGGAGATGGGACCTGGATAAACTGAAAGAACCAGAGGTTGTAGAGAGTTTCAGGGAGAGCATAAGGGAACAATTGACAGGAATGGGGGAAAGAAATACAGTAGAAGAAGAATGGGTAGCTCTGAGGGATGAAGTAGTGAAGGCAGCAGAGGATCAAGTAGGTAAAAAGACGAGGGCTAATAGAAATCCTTGGGTAGCAGATGAAATATTGAATTTAAGTGATGAAAGGAGAAAATATAAAAATGCAGTAAATGAAGCAGGCAAAAGGGAATACAAACGTCTCAAAAATGAGATCGACAGAAAGTGCAAAATGGCTAAGCAGGGATTGCTATAGGACAAATGTAAGGATATAGAGGCTTGTCTCACTAGAGGTAAGATAGATAATGCCTACAGGAAAATTAAAGAGACCCTTGGAGAGAAGAGCACCACTTGTATGAATATCAAGAGCTCAGATGGCAAACCAGTTCTAAGCAAAGAAGGGAAGGCAGAAAGGTGGAAGGAGTATATAGAGGGTTTATACAAGGGCGATGTACTTGAGGACAGTATTATGGAAATGGAAGTGGATGTAGATGAAGATGAAATGGGAGATAAGATACTGCGTGAAGAGTTTGACAGAGCACTGAAAGACCTGAGTCGAAACAAGGCCCCGGGAGTAGACAACATTCCATTAGAACTACTGATGGCCTTGGGAGAGCCAGTCATGACAAAACTCTACCATCTGGTGAGCAAGATGTATGAGACAGGCGAAATACCCACAGACTTCAAGAAGAATTCGAATCCCAAAGAAAGCAGGTGTTGACAGATGTGAAAATTACCGAACTATCAGTTTAATAAGTCACAGCTGCAAAATACTAACGCGAATTCTTTACAGACGAATGGAAAAACTGGTAGAAGCGGACCTCGGGGAAGATCAGTTTGGATTCCGTAGAAAAGTTGGAACACGTGAGGCAATACTAACCTTACGACTTATCTTAGAAGAAAGATTAAGAAAAGGCAAACCTACGTTTCTAGCATTTGTAGACTTAGAGAATGCTTTTGACAACGTTAACTGGAATACTCACTTTCAAATTCTGAAGGTGGCACGGGCAAAATACAGGGAGCGAAAGGCTATTTACAATTTGTACAGAAACCAGATGGCAGTTATAAGAGTCGAGGGGCATGAAAGGGAAGCAGTGGTTGGGAAAGGAGTGAGACACAGTTGTAGCCTCTCCCCGATGTTATTCAATCTGTATATTGAGCAAGCAGTAAAGGAAACAAAAGAAAAATTCGGAGTAGGTACTAAAATTCATGGAGAAGAAATAAAAACTTTGAGGTTCGCCGATGACATTGCAATTCTGTCAGAGACAGCAAAGGACTTGGAAGAGCAGTTGAACGGAATGGACAGTGTCTTGAAACGAGGATATAAGATGAACATCAACAAAAGCAAAACGAGGATAATGGAATGTAGTCAAATTAAATCGGGTGATGCTGAGGGGATTAGATTAGGAAATGAGACACTTAAAGTAGTAAAGGAGTTTTGCTATTTAGGGAGTAAAATAACTGATGATGGTCGAAGTAGAGAGGATATAAAATGTAGACTGGCAATGGCAAGGAAATCGTTTCTGAAGAAGAGAAATTTGTTAACATCGAGTATAGATTTAAGTGTCAGGAAGTCGTTTCTGAAAGTATTTGTATGGAGTGTAGCCATGTATGGAAGTGAAACATTGACGATAACCAGTTTGGACAAGAAGAGAATAGAAGCTTTCGAAATGTGGTGCTACAGAAGAATGCTGAAGATAAGGTGGGTAGATCACGTAACTAATGAGGAGGTATTGAATAGGATTGGGGAGAAGAGAAGTTTGTGGCACAACATGACTGGAAGAAGGGATCGGTTGGTAGGACATGTTTTGAGGCATCAAGGGATCACAAATTTAGCATTGGAGGGCAGCGTGGAGGGTAAAAATCGTAGAGGGAGACCAAGAGATCAATACACTAAGCAGATTCAGAAGGATGTAGGTTGCAGTAGGTACTGGGAGATGAAGAAGCTTGCACAGGATAGAGTAGCATGGAGAGCTGCATCAAACCAGTCTCAGGACTGAAGACCCCAACAACAACAATTATATCACACGAAAGAAGTATTTTTTTCATTTTTTTATTATTAAAATATTCTCGAAATTGTGGAATTCCAGGGGCAGAAATGTTGTTGGAATCAATGTCAATAATAGGATAAAATAGAGAAGATTCTCGATTCCTGGCAAGGGTGAACTGTCTACATAGATAACAAAGTTTCTTACGGAATCGCCAGAGCGCATGTCCTACTCGCACCAGGCCAGTTTGTTCCACCCATTTGCTGCTCGACATAAAACCTTCGCCCATATTGGGTCGCTTTTGGCCTCTAACTCGGTTCGTCTCCCCGCGAAGTTTGGAAGTGCCAAAGCTAATGACCAACAATCCTTTTGCGGTTTCCCGTGTCCGCCTCTTGAAGACGGGGACATTTCTTTCATTTTACGTCTTTTTTGTTAAAAACGCTTTTTATTTACTTAAAATAAAATATCAGTTTCATGGAACTCTTGACTTTTTGTTACAACTTATGTCGTCCTCTACGTCCTGCGTTTTGGACAGGCACAGAGGTGTTACTCCAGGAGTCGTGGTGTGGAGAGCTAGCGGCTATGACTCCAGTATACCGATGACGGTGATTGATGGAACTCTGACGGTACAGCTGCGGAATCCTCATATGCTACGACGGTTTCCTGGTGTCATTTTTCAACGGGATAGTGGTCGCCCACACATCACACGTCGTTCGTTCTACAACCACCTGGGTGATGTGGAACACCCGTGACCAGCCATATTCCCAGATCTGTCCCCGATAAAACATGTGTGGGGCCAGCTCGCACCTTAAATCCGTCCCAGTGGCAGTATCCAGAATGTCAAGGACGGGTTAGGGCTGTTGTGAGACAGGTTGCTTCTACGCCTCCAGGCCACAGAGGGCCAACTTTGTACAAGTGCGCTCACACTGTCAAGCCTTTTGTAAATCTGACTCGCTTTTGTGATCAGTTCAATAACACCGTGTACCCTCTCATCCCGTGGTGTTCCATTTCGCTTCACCCTCCACTTCTGGGTGCTTTACTTTTTGGTCAGACGCTGTAGATGAACCAGTTATATAAAAGTGAGCAACGCCTATGCTCAACGCCAAAGTGAAAGTACCACTCACAGACGGCAGGTGGCTGTGTAGGGTATATAAAGCGTGGTCGGTGGACGCGGACAACCCTGCAGCATTTACACTAACGCGGAAACAGAGCGATTTATTTTACGTCCAGAAGGGCATGATCAATGGCTTTCGTGCCAAGGCTGGAAACAATTTCGAAACGGTGAAGTCTGTAAACTGTTCGTTTACCGCCGTGGTTAAACCACAGTGTGCATGGCAAAATGGCGCTATCAAAAACCAGCGACAAGGCTTGTGGTGCACCACGGTTCGTAGATGACAGGGTGGAACGACGGTTGTGGAGATGTGTACAGGTGAACAGACGTGCAGCTGTTGATCAACTGAACTACCGGATGAGCCGAGGGGCCACCAACAGCGTCATTCCAACGCCCGTTCAGTGAGAGTTGCAGTGGGCGTCCACCGCAGGCGCCTGCTTCACGCACCCATGCTGACTGCCACTCAACGGCGATGAATGCTGGAATCTGCACGTCAGTGCCGCAACTAGACGTCCACTGAGCAGCGACAGTTGGTCTTTTCAGATGAATCACGTTTTATACATCGGCGTGAAACGTGTGAAAGCAAATGCGCTGCCTCCACACGATCGCATCTACCAGCAGGACAATGCAACGTGTCACACAGCCCGGAGTGTACGCGCATGGCTGGAAGAGCGCCCTGGCCACCAAACAGCCTGGATGTAAATCCAGCTGAGGAAATGTGGGACGACGTCGATCGAATTCTTCTATAAGTCTTCAAAGGACAAACCTAGCGCAGCTGGCCGCGGCGCTTGAGTCAGCATGGCTCCACACTCCTGTCATAACCTTCCAGAATATCATTGACTCTCTTCCTGCACGTATCGCAGCGGTCTACATCGTCAAAGGTGGTTATTCAGATTTTGACACATTAAAGTGAGTGGACAGTGCAGATCATGGGAGGGTACGCCGAGTTAGTATGCTAGACGGGTGGCTGGTTGTCCCTAGCTTGCAGCATGGGTGTTGGTCCTCAAGCTTCGCCAGACGCATTGTTCACTTCCGACATCAATGGCACGTGAATGTCCTCTGTTTAAGCAGTGGATATTTGAAATTATTATTACTTAGCCACTCAAAACGCGAATTCTAGAAGTTTACTGACTGCGTTTGTTTTAGAAATGCTGCCCTACTTGGCATTCCTTGTCACAACTCCAATAGACCACTTCTTTACCCACGGCTGCAAAGAGGAGTGAGCGTACAGACGAGCTATCTGTGGTATCACCGCCAGACATCACGCTTGCTAGGTGGTAGCCTTTAAATCGGCCGCAGTGCGTTAGTATACATCGGATCCGCGTGTCGCCACTATCAGTGATTACAGACCGAGCGCCGCCACACGGCAGGTCTAGTAGTCTAGAGAGACTCCGTAGCACTGGCCCCAGTTGTACAGCCGACTTTGCTAGCGATAGTTCACTGACTACATACGCTCTCATTTGCAGAGACGACAGTTTAGCATAGCCTTCAGCTACGTCATTTGCTGCGACCTAGCAAGGCGCCATATTCTTCAAGAATGTATTCTGAACTGATAATATTGTGAATCATGTACCGTCAACAACGACGTTCATCATTAATGGATTAAAGTTAAGTATCAAAGTAATTACGTCCGCTTTCTGACTTCTCACTCCTTGTCATGTTCCAGACGTCACGTAGGTATAGTTCTTCCCTCCCCACGCCAGCCTGCGTGAGCTAAAACGCGTGCATTTCGGCCTCTATTCGTAACACGCTGTTGGCTCTTCTGCCAACCAACACTATCAACTCATCCACGTGCCTACTTTTCCAGTGCCGAAGGTGTGACGTACGTCATGACCTGTGCGACCCGACCTTAATTTTCTAGTCGGCGACGAAGGTAACGTGATCTAGGATTGTGGGCGCTGAAGCGGCCGCAAAACGAGTACCGTAGTGTAATTAGCACCTGCAAGTGCGCTTTACGTCCGCCTGTACGCCTCCACGGCTACCTCTGTCCATACAACGTTTATGCCTTCGCTAATTCAATCTTTTCCAATGCTAGCCTTGTGCATCTTTGTCCAGTGCTGTTGCTGATTCATACTAGATTTCATTCTCAGTTGGGACTGAACAACAGATCCGGTCAACTTGCAAGTGTGTCGCAGTTTCGAGTTTTACACTACAGGCCATTAAAATTGCTACACCAAGAACACATGCAGATTGTTAACGGGTATTCATTGGACAAACTTATTATACTAGAACTGACATGTCATTATATTTTCACGCAATTTGGGTGCATAGATCCTGAGAAATCAATACCCAGAACAACCACCTCTGGCCATAATATTGGCCTTGATACGCCTGGGCATTGAGTCAAACAGAGCTTGGATGGCGTGTACAGGTACAGCTGCCCATGCAGCTTCGACACGATACCACATTTCATCAAGAGTAGTGACTGGCGTATTGTGACGAGCCAGTTGCTCGGCCACCATTGACCAGACTTTTTCAGTTGGTGAGAGATCTGGAGAATGTGCTGGCCAGGGCAGCAGCCGAACATTTTCTGTATCCAGAAAGGCCCGTACAGGACATCCAACATGCGGTCCTGCATTATCCTGCTGAAATGTAGGGTTTCACAGGGATCGAATGAAGGGTGGAGGCACGGGTCGTAACACATCTGAAATGTAACGTCCACTGTTCAAAGTGCCGTCAATGCGAACAAGAGGTGACCGAGACGTGTAACGAATGGCACCCCATGTCATCACGCCGGGTGATACGCCAGTATGGCGATGACGAATACATGCTTCCAATGTGCGTTCACCGCAATGTCGCCAAACACGGATGCGACCATCGTGATGCTGTAAACAGAACCTGGATTCATCCGAAAAAATTACATTTTACCATTCCTGAACCCAGGTTCGTCGTTGAGTACACCGTCGCAGGCGCTCCTGTCTGTGATGCAGCATCAAGGGTGATGGCAGCCATGGTCTACGAGCTGATAGTCCATGCTGCTGCAAACGTCGTCGAACTGTTCGTGCAGATGGTTGTTGTCTTCCAAACGACCCCATCTGTTGCCTCAGGGATAGAGACGTGGCTGCACGATCCGTTACAGCCATGCGGATAAGTTGCCTGTCATCTGGACTGCTTGATACGAGGCTGTTGGGATCCGTATTACCCTCCTGAACCCACCGATTCCATATTCTGCTAACGGTCGTTGGTTCTCGACCAACGCGAGCAGCAGTGTCACGATACGATAAACCGCAATCGCGATAGGCTACAATCCGATCTTTATCAAAGTCGGAAACGTATTAGTACGCATTCCTCCTCCTTACACGAGGCATCACAACAACGTTTCACCAGACACCGCCGGTCTGCTACTGTTTGTGAATGAGAAATCGGTTGGAAACTTTCCTCATGTCAGCACGTTGTAGGTGTCGCCACCGGCGCCAACCTATAGTGAATGCTCTGAAAAGCTAAACATTTACATATCAAAGCATCTTCTTCCTGTCGGCTAAATTTCGCGTCTGTAGCACGTCATCTTCGTGGTGTAGCAATTTTAATGGCCAGTAAGGTATGATCTCCATCAGTATACGCGGTACTATTGTAGCAGACAATGCATGAATAGGATACTGTGTGGGGAATCAAAGGGAGACGGTCATTTATCCGATGTTCAGCCCATCAGAGGACACAGTGTACAGGTCACTAACAACGATACCTTCTCTTCCGTTTGCTTACCAGATTTAATGCTAAGGAAAGATAGCTCCCGGTCATTTAATTAACGCAGGACGATACAATTATAAAAATAAAAAATCGTCGAAAAATCGCCTTTGAAGTCCAGAAGATACCCGTCTGCTGCGAAGAAAACAGCATTTGATTTACTACAATGAAATTTTCGACAGCTGCGTCAGCAACGTGTTAGTGTAATAACGGCACTAGTTCGATACTCGTTTGGAGCTACTTGTTTTTTTTAACTTTATTTAAATTCGGTGTTTCTCATCAAATAGAAATTTAGAATAACGTTTACTGAATCACACCACTTCATAAAAATTACATCTCCATTACATATACATTTACATCTGTATGACGACTCTGCAGTACACACTTCAGTGCCTGGCAGAGTTCGTTGAACCAGTTTCACACTGTTTCTCTTACGTTCCTCTGTCGAGCGGCTCATGGGAAAAACGAACACGTAAATCTTTTTACAATGACCATTTCTCTCCTTGTTGGTGAGCGTCAACAAAATACACTCCTGGAAATGGACAAAAGAACACATTGACACCGGTGTGTCAGACCCACCATACTTGCTCCGGACACTGCGAGAGGGCTGTACAAGCAATGATCACACGCACGGCACAGCGGACACACCAGGAACCGCGGTGTTGGCCGTCGAATGGCGTTAGCTGCGCAGCATTTGTGCACCGCCGCCGTCAGTGTCAGCCAGTTTGCCGTGGCATACGGAGCTCCATCGCAGTCTTTAACACTGGTAGCATGCCGCGACAGCGTGGACGTGAACCGTATGTGCAGTTGACGGACTTTGAGCGAGGGCGTATAGTGGGCATGCGGGAGGCCGGGTGGACGTACCGCCGAATTGCTCAACACGTGGGGCGTGAGGTCTCCACAGTACATCGATGTTGTCGCCAGTGGTCGGCGGAAGGTGCACGTCCGCGTCGACCTGGGACCGGACCGCAGCGACGCACGGATGCACGCCAAGACCGTAGGATCCTACGCAGTGCCGTAGGGGACCGCACCGCCACTTCCCAGCAAATTAGGGACACTGTTGCTCCTGGGGTATCGGCGAGGACCATTCGCAACCGTCTCCATGAAGCTGAGCTACGGTCCCGCACACCTTTAGGCCGTCTTCCGCTCACGCCCCAACATCGTGCAGCCCGCCTCCAGTGGTGTCGCGACAGGCGTGAATGGAGGGACGAATGGAGACGTGTCGTCTTCAGCGATGAGAGTCGCTTCTGCCTTGGTGCCAATGATGGTCGTATGCGTGTTTGGCGCCGTGCAGGTGAGCGCCACAATCAGGACTGCATACGACCGAGGCACACAGGGCCAACACCCGGCATCATGGTGTGGGGAGCGATCTCCTACACTGGCCGTACACCACTGGTGATCGTCGAGGGGACACTGAATAGTGCACGGTACATCCAAACCGTCATCGAACCCATCGTTCTACCATTCCTAGACCGGCAAGGGAACTTGCTGTTCCAACAGGACAATGCACGTCCGCATGTATCCCGTGCCACCCAACGTG